>NW_004797566.1:122120-129620 GCF_000002075.1 Aplysia californica | reverse complement strand
CTAACTGGGAAAAGTTGTCATAGTAACTTACTTAAATCGCCAAAATGTTCATGATCTCTTGTTCTTTGACTCACTAAAGGAGAAATAAAACATTTGTTCATACTAGTACAGGGGTATGAGGTTGAATATTGTGCCAATCCCCCCACCCCTCCCCACTCATTTCATTCCATTCCTGCCCTCCGGTTTATTAATTTTGGACCCCTTGTCCAACTACTCCCCACCACCCTCGCTTATTGCTACCCCCCACCCTCCCCCTTTTATTGGATACCTTAGAGTATGCCGCGAAATTGACACTTTCAGTTTTGGTGCGAATAACTTTGTAATTTTTGCCCAAGTGGCGGTCGAAACCTACTCTTATCGATTTTGGACCATCAAGGGAACTTTAACGTACGCAACATAGACACGATACATCCGAAATTATCTTCTCGTATCCATGAAGGTTTATGTGTTCAGTGTAACCTACCCTAGGATCAGAAGTTTAGGCTTAAAGACAACATGGAGAAGCAGCCTAGGAGTAGCAGTAGAAAGACTGCAGAAAGAGTCAGGAGCTCAGAGGAGGGGGTGAATGGGCTGAGGCTGGTGCCGGGAAATGGAGGTGAAAGCAGATGGAAGACCATGGTTACACAAGTGAGGAAAAGAAATGAAAGGAGAACAACTTTAGAGAAGAACAATTTCCTTCGCTGCCAGGTTTCGAACCAGGAATCTATTAACAGGTGAACAGCGTAACCTTCAGACCTTGAGAGCTAACACTCGTCGACGTTTCAAGGTTGAGTAAAAACTATCTAATGTAAGTCTTCAAAATACTTTACTAAGACATATCTATATGGAAACAAATATATGTCACATAATTTCATTTTATTCTTTGATTGTTTTTTGGTATATGTTTTACGGCGCTCGCAATTACATACGATCATTTGAGTTGGTAGAAACTTTTGAATTTTGTCCGGATGGGGGTCGAAACCCAGTCATTTTGATTTTGGACCACCATGGGATCTTTAACGTTCACTACTTGCACTCGGGAACTCCGAGATTTTTCTCCGTTTTCCGAGAAGGCTAGCTGTAGATCTTGCTTACCATAAGACCAGGAGTGTGACTGAAAGACAGCAGCAAGAAGGAGCCAAGAAGAAGCAGTAGAAAGGCTGCAGAAAGAGTCAGGAGCCCAGAGGAGGGGGCAAAGGAGGTGAGGGGGTGGGGGCAGAAAATGAAGACCAAAGCAGACAACAGAAGATTGTTAGAGAGTAGGGAAGGATGTGAAAGGAGAAAATATAGAGAAGAACATTTTCCGTAACTATCCGAATTCGAACCCGAGACCTATTGAATAAGAATTAACCTCTAGAACACGAGAGCCTCCTGACATATAATTAAATAGATACATATGATATACCTATAAGTATAATAATAAAATGTATACATACAAAAATAGTATAAACATTTTTATTTAAATCTTGTCAAATTGAGGAATAAAAAATAATGTATTTGTCTAGACTTGTATACATACAATATAAAAAGGGATTTTTAAAATGTATTTCTTTTCTATTGTCAGGTATCTCTTCTCCTTTTGATACCCCCCCCCCTTTTTTTTACCCTTTTCAAACAAAAAGCAAATAGAAAACCAAACATACAAGCATACAAATAAACAATGAAACAAATTTAAACTAAACAACAAAATAATAAACCAAAAGAAACGGAGTGTGACGCAGGCACAGCAAACCAACAAGCAAACTTTATGTTTGTAATAAAGGGTTTTGACAATGACAATGGCAATAACAATCTTTATTCATCTCGCAAGGAGAAATGTGTCTTGGCCGTTAACAATGGCAGTAGACGTTACAAAGATTAGGTACACTCGCGCATACGCACAACAAGACAGGACTTTAGTAAATACATGTCTCTCTCTCCCTCTCTCTCTCTCTCTCTCTCTCTCTCTCTCTCTCTCTCTCTCTCTCTCTCTCTCTCTCTCTCTCTCTCTCTCTCTCTCTTTCATTTGTAGCACTGTGTATTTTGAAACCACCTCCATAAACCCACACAGGCGGCGCATGGTTAGGTTGCCCGTCTGTCCCTACCTTACCTCTGTGGTGCAGACAGTTTATGAGAATGGAAACAGCCACACAGACAAACGCTTTTCACACCCGATATCCCGCCACTTCCAAACTCCCTTTCGCCCCGCACTCTTTTGTTGTTGTTGTTGTTGTTGTTGTTGTTGTTGTTGTTGTTGCTTTTGTTTTCGTTTTGATTCTTTTGTTTTGGGGGTTTGTTTTAAAGGACTCAATCCCACCCACACACGCAGGGATCTGTCCATAGTTCTGGGCCTGAGACACCAAAATAGTCGAAAATACATCACCTTAGAATAACAACGTTCTCTTAAAAATTTTTCACCGTTAGAGTTACTAAGGCTATGAAGTCAGAAACCAAACAATGTTCTATCTTAACTATCAAAAATCGGGAGATTGTTTGGAGTTGTTAACAAGATATTCAAAGAATTGCATTCGAAAAGTATAACGTTATGTGGAACTCACGTGAATCATTCACGTCAAATTTCTCAAACTAGATTCTGAGCAGATAAGAAAGACCTTTGTAATTCTTGGGTAGTCACACTCTGTGGGGGAGGTGGGGGGGGGGTTGAACTTTAGGCTGCGCCGAACTTTTAAATGTTCTTCCATCGGCCACGGGTGAGATAGAGTGGTGGTGGGGGTATAAACGCTTTTTTTTTGTGTATTTCTTTTTCAACACGAATTAAACTTAAATTCGTTATCAGTGACACATTTGTCACGGATTTCAACTAAACTTCATTCCGATTTGTTGTTAAATGAAAAGCCTGCCTGAACCCCCCCCCCCAAAAAAAAAAACAAAAAAAAAACCCACAACCCAAAACAATCTTCAAATCCTCAGTCCATTGTAAGTAACCGCAGAAAATTGCGAAATCCCCAGTGTCCAGGCATGATTGCTTCTTGTCTGTAAAACAATAACCTTAGATCAAGGCCGAGGTAAGGGGCGTTGCTCTGCTTGGCGTGGGTTTATTGCCTCGTGTGTTTGTATGTGTGTGTGTGTGTGTGTGTGTTTGTGTGTGTGTGTGTGTGTGTGTGTGTGTGTGTGTGTGTGTGTTTGTGTGTGTTTGTGTGCGTCGTCTGACATGTAGTATCTTATGTGAGTGTAATCATCTACGTGTCTTTGGAAATGGAATTATGTGGGAATAAGTGTTGGTGTAGGTATATATTATCTTATACAGTATTGAAGTTGGACTGGAGGAGAAAAGTCGAGCACGCAAAACGTATATGGGAGTCGTTTTGGGTTCCTGTGAGCCCACACAAAAAAAGGAAGATGAAAGCGATCTTAAACTTTTTATCCAGAATAATCTTAATCCTTTTGCGGGGATGGAAACGTAACACGCTTAGCGAGAGCCCATTGCACGCTAAGAAAAGGTGTTGTAGATCCGAGTGAAAATGCCAAACTTGGAAGCACAATCAGAAGTCTTTTTCTCTTAAACAACAGAAAACAAAATTAAAGCTTTCAGCCGGGCTAGCCGCAGTGTTGGGAATTTTATGGTGAAGAAATCGGGTTAGCGTGATTCCTCTGTGTAATCAGCTTGCAGAGATGACAGCGGCTTGCTCGAACCCGCCAGACCGAAAAACGGGGGTTTGTTTCCTTTCCTTTAAAAACCTGTTCCTTTAGTTTTGTTTGAGTTTAATTTGAGTTAAGTTTGAGTTTAGTTTGAGTTTAGTTGAGTTTAGTTTGAGTTTAGTTTGATTGTAGTTTTCGTTTAGTTTCAGTTTCGCTTGAGTTTAGCCTGAGTTTAATTTGAGTTAAGTTTGCGTTTGGTTTGAGTTTTGCTTGAGTTTAGCATGAGTTTAATTTGAGTAAAGTTTGAGTTCAGTTTGAGTTCAGTTTGAGTACGATTTCGAATTTTGTTTGATTTTGTTTTAGTAAGAGTTTTACTGTCCTTTTAAAATAAATTACTCACACAAGTGTCGAACATAAGAGGTCTAACTTGAGACTAACTTACTAATAAAATGAGGAGGGGGATAAAAACGCAATTAGATTAATAAGAAAGAGAGAACAAACACACCAAACCACAGTACCCGCCAACCACTCACACCTGTTACACATTGACCCAACGAACTTTGGGTTATGATCTCCAAGAGGTTCGAGTCCTAAAAATAAGACGACGAAAATCTTTGTTCTCCACATGATGTCATGGTTACCTAAATGTAGGCCCCAAAGAGAGTATATAGAACCTAATTTTTTATTTTTAAAAAAAAAGTGTAGTAAGTGTTTTTACGGCTCTCGCAACTCTATAATGTTGAATGAGTGCGAGGGACACATTGAACATTTTCAGCTGGTAGGAATGTTTTAATTTTGCCTGGGTGATGGCCGAAGCCTGCTCTTATCGATTTTGGACCTCCAAGGGATTTTTAATATGCGCAACTTGCACACGCCACCTTTGAGATTTTGCGTCCTGGTCCAAAAAGGCTAGGTCTTCGATCTTACCTACCATAAGATCAGGGCTGTGGCTGAAAGACAGCAGTAAGAAGATGCCAGGGAGGAGTTGCACTAGAAAGTCTGCACAAAGAGTCAGGAGCCCAAAAAGGAGGTGAGATGGTGGGGGTTGAAAGAGGAGATGACAAAACATTGTCAGAGAGCAGGAAACGAGATGAAAGGAGAACATTTTGGAGAAGAAAATTATGTCCCACCGCTTTCCGGATTCGAACCAGGGACCTACTGAATGAGAGGCGAACACAGTAAGTTCTCGACGACGAGAGCCCCCTTAGATCCCATTGTGTGTTGTTCGACCAAGTACATCTATGAACTGTCGCGTTACCTCATTTGTATACGTTCTTGTTTTGTTTTCTTCTTTGTTTGTTTCTTGTTTGTTTTAGTTGTTGTCGTCGTTTGTTTTTTTGGGTATTTTTGGCTTAAAAATATTTTTTTTGAAGTTTTGATGTGTTTTTTTTTATTTTAATTTATTTCATGCTATGGTTCTATGAGAGACATTTCTCTTCCACTGTTAATGAACAGCTTTGCCCACATTTTGAGTTTGTGATAATTTTGGATTGACACCGACATGGCTCCCCCTTTTATATACGTAATTTTTCCCCAAGATTGATATTGGAGTGTATAACAGTGAGCTTATGAGGATGGCAGTAAAAAATCTTATAAATGACATTTCCAAACTCTTTATTTTCCCATGCAATCTGTATTTTCATATCGTGTCCTTAAAAACACACACACACAAAAAAAGAACATGATCTAAAGCATAACCCCTTCCACTTCCCTTCCCTTCCCTATATCAATTTTCTTTCTCCTACTTTGTTCAGGAATGAAATGCATCAGCATGGCGCTACACCAGATAATGTTGAAATGGCACACTCATGAATATTTATACACAGCTTGGGGATGTTTGGTGCGTGGATATTTGCCTTGATGAAAAGCCTAGAAACTTTTTCCTCCATGGCTTTGCCTTTTGTAAACCAAACCTTTGTGAAAGAAAGTGAAGTGGTCTAGTTATTCTATCTCTTACTTATTTTCTTTTTTGTCTTCTTTTGTTTGACATATTAATAGTAATAATATCGATCAAACTTCAATGATTCATTATCAACATAGACTCAGTGGGTTTAGAGTTATTCGAGGTGTACAAAGGGAAAACAAACAAAAAATCCTTTAATATATTATTCAACGGTGGGGCTTCCCTTTAAGAAAAGAGAACCACATAATCAGGAGTTTCACAGACAAATGCAAAACCAATGTGTCAAAACTACTATATCCCCTTTATTTAAGTTTTATTTCAAAATGTAACATTTTTAAAACTTTCAGTATTGGCTTGATGTGCACTGGTGACATTTCATTTCCATTTGGGATTTCGTCACCCACACCCTCCAAAAACAAGATCATATTATTGGAAAACCTGCAGGCTGCTGCAATATGGAGATAAAGATCCAGGGGGTTCTCGTGGTGGGGGCTCCAGGTTCGAATTCGCAGAGCGATGAACATTTTCTTCTCTAAACTTGTCTCCTTTCATCTCCTTTCCTACTCTCTAACAACCTTCTGTTATTTGCTTGCGTCTCCACCTACTGCCCCCACTCCCTCACCTGATTTGCCAGCCTGCTCCCCTGGGTTCCTGGCTCTTTCTGCAGTCTTTCTACTGCTACTCCTTGGCTCCTTCTAACTACTCTCTTTTAGCCACACTCTTGATCTTATGGTGGGTAAGATCTACTCTTAGCCTTCCTGGATAGGTCCAGTGTGCAAGTTGGCCACGTTAAAGATCTTTGGTGGTCCAAAATCGGTATGAGTAGGCTTCACTGCCACCCGGACAAAATTCAAATTTCCTTCCAGCAAAAATTGTTTAATGTATCCCGCGCTCTCATATGTCATTTGGCAGTTACAAGCGCCTTAAAACACTTACAAAAAAAAAAAATCTGCATACTGGTAGAATCTCCGATCCTTACACGGCTGCGAGTATGAAATGAACCCAGGTCTGTCCCCATTTGTTCATTTTCCCCCTATCCCAACCCCCACCCCTTTTTTGTTTAAACCCCACATGACAATTATAAATTAATATGACGTTACACTCGCACCTCTTCAAAGAGTGAACATGTTCCAAGTGTGTGCGGGAGGCCTAAGTCTCACTTTGCTGTACACCTAGTGTGATCCTCGCGTGAAAAATATAGGCTTATTATAGAGTCCATCACCGTGTTTCGTAAGGAATGGTGTTTCCTAATCAGCCCGGATTGGCCGTGACAGACTAAGTCCAAACAGCACGCACCGAGGGTGATCTAATTGTTCTGATGGGGGCCGTAGAAGAAAACAAGAGGAAAAAAACCACATAATTAGGCCCTGATGATAAAGAGGCATGAACAACCGCCATGTGGTGACCCCTTGTGTGTTTACATAAATGAGCACCTCGAAGTTTAGTAAGGGAAATCACAGACAAGAGAAAATAATAGTGGAGTGTTAATTTATGGGTGTCAGGTCAGGGGGCAAATCAGTGATCATTTATTTGTATACGTTCGTCTCTGTAAGGTGTTCCCCAAACCTTTCTTGCAATTTTGTGAGGGCTGTTCTTGACGTGTGGGCTGTGATTCATCCTACAGAAACCAAGTTCCCTCAACAGCACAACACTTTTTCATCTCCAAAATTCTCCCAAATTTCCTTAGCACCGTGAGATATCCATCTGACGTGGCTGTCGCGTTTTAACAGCCCTCTTCTTGAAGACAGAACAGGCCGATCAGGCCTCAGTAGCTTAACGCTTTTAAAAAGCGAAAATCTTGAGTGTTACCAAATTTGTAATGAAAAAGTTAAACATGTCTTGAACATGTTGATTATCTGATTTTCTTTACATCTAAAAGCTTGATGCGTCCATCCACACACACCTCCCCTTCCCGGCTACATGCTTTTTGTTTTGAAGTTCCGTCCAAATTAGTGCAAGGATGTCTTCCTTATTTCTCTTAAAACGAGTCCTCCTTTACAGTGACCCGCTATGCTTACAACCCCTCCCTCACCCTCAAT
>NW_004797566.1:119304-121469 GCF_000002075.1 Aplysia californica | reverse complement strand
GGGAGAGTTGCGAAAATAGGTCGGTCGGAAAAGGGAGTAAGGGTCGAGTTTAGGGGGAGGGGCGGAGATAGTGTTGCTCAAAGATCTGACTTCTCAGTGCCAGTAGGTCAAGGCTGTAGACATGAAAGGTTCAGAGAAATACAGTATGCTGGTTTTCACTTTAAGAGGTAATAGTACATTACGCTGCTTTTGCTTTTAGAGAAACACAGTAGGATTTTTGTGTTCAGAGAAATACCTTTCACTAGTTTTGGGTTCCAAGAAACGCAATGATTTCGCTGAAGTCCCGTCCAAAGAAAATGAAAATGGAGTACGCTGATTTCATGTTAATAGATATTAGGGTACCTGTACAGTATTCTGGTTTCTGGTTAATAAATAATAGAAATACAGTACTTACTTTACTTTTACTTTTTCATCCTCTGTTGCCGTTAAGCGTCGAGGGGAGATGCAGTTTTCTATGGCAGGCCACCTCCGTAGCTCTTTCAGTTGTGATGTTATGTTTTCTTAGGGTTTCCTTGACACCCTCGATCCACCCTTTGCGTGGCCTTCATCTTCCTTTATAACCTGAGTGGTTGGTGTTGTAGGCTCTCAAGGCTGGCTGGTCAGGTGACATGCGTAACAGGTGGCCAAATTATTTTATCCTTTGTCTTTTCATGTAACGCAGGCATGACTCAGTGCCGACAGCTGCTCTTACTTCTTCATTTCTCTGCCTGTTTTCGTCTTGTTATATTAAGGGTTTTGCGGAGACATTTCCTTTCGCATGCGGTGATTTCGCCTTCATCGGTTTTGCTTAAGGTCCAGGTCTGGCACTGATAACATAATGTTGGTATGAATATTGAGGTGATAAGCTGTCTCTTTGTGTCCATGAAGATGTTTGGATGAGATAGAAGGAATGCAAGCTGGTAGGTGACAGCGTTGGCTTTTTGAGTTCGCATTTCTATTTCTCTGTCTATGGACCCGTTTTCAGAAAAAGTGCTGCCAAGATATTTAAACTCTTTCGTTTTTCACCTTTTTCAGTTGTTTACTATTGACATGGACGTTCAGGGGACTATGGTTTCGGCTCACTTTAATAACTTCTGTTTTTGATGTGCTTATTTTCATGTTGAATTTCTAACAGGTGTTGTTAAGTTCGGTAGTGTGATTTTGGAGGCTTCGTTGGTCATAATGAATTAGACATTGGTCGTCTGCGAACAGAAATTCATTTAGGCTTTCTGGGCTTTGGTTTGCTTCTTGCGTTATTGTGTCCATATATATATTATAAATAGGAGGGGAGATAGAACGGATCCTTGTCGTACTCCAGATCTTACTTGAACCAGTCTGTTTTTCCTTCCTTCGTCCTTACTGAGCTTCGGCTGTTGGTATATAGAGCTCTGACATTATCTAACAATTGTCCTCTGACGCCATACTTTTCGAGAGTCTTCCAGGTTTTTGCATGGTTTACTCTGTCAAAAGCCTTCTCCTGGTCTATAAAGACGATGTTGGATTGTTTGTTGTGTTCTATTGTTTTCTCGCATACCTGTCGAAATGCGAATACGGCATCCATGCATCCTCTTCGCTTTACGAATCCAAACTGATCTTTGCTCAGATTTCTCTCTACAATAGGTCTTTTGCGCTGCTCTAGTATCTTTGCAATAAATACAGTATTCTGGTTAAATGTAAAGAGATAACAATAAACAATACACTTGATTCATGCAAATAGATAATAACCGCTTGCCTTCAGCTCAACTTAGTGCATAGAGCTTACATCATCATAATATTGCGCCGACCATCTTGCCATCACGTCGCCTTCATGGTGATTTTCATTTTTAAGTTTCAGTAACAATTTTTTGGCACTTACAACACAATATTATTTGTGGGCATCTTATTGAAATCAGGCGCTCGTAAAAATAATGAAATTGAAGAAAAGTGCACTTTTCCACGGATTGACTATTTTTATCTTTTTTTGTGGGGAGGGGTGGGGAGTGGGATCTCAACATCTTTTATGTCCATCATGATATTTTGCAAATACCTTGCTTTTACTACGTATTTAATATAGTTTTCTTTTTTCTTTTCAGTTTTAGCAAAAGTTTTACGGCTCTTGCAACACAACATAGTGAAATAATTGTCGAACAGTAGAGGCGTTACAAGAGAATAACAAACACAAAGAAGAAAAAAAAATCAGAGATGCC
>NW_004797566.1:111931-116283 GCF_000002075.1 Aplysia californica | reverse complement strand
ATATATATATATATTATATATAAACACGCACAAGTGCAAGGAAACGGCGAAAAGAATGCCCATCGTCACAAAGTCTGGAACCTAAAACATCTGTTTAGGATCGAGTTGGCAGCGCATTACATCAAGGACCAACGCCAAAGAGAGGTTTAGTGTGAGTATGTTGTTGTTAGATGTCTTCCCAGACCTAGGACAGACGCACTATGAATCTGCAAACCACCCTCAACTTAGTCATTGTTTTTCATTTAGCCAGCCATCCTATCCAATCATTTATATCATGTCCACTGACCTCTTAGGCTTCTCTTTGCCCCTCGTTCCTTCCAAATTCTCTGCCAGCACTGCTTTGATAGTCTATCGTATCTCATTATATGCCCCAAATAATATACCAGCAGGATGTCTTCAGTGGCCTCCTGAGTACCTGATCTTCTGATATCCTGTCGTCCTACCTAATCCATGACATCTGTATGTAGATTCACATCACAAACGCTTATACGCTTCTATCTTTACTCTGTATTCGTCTAAGGTTTACTCTGTCAAATTGAGCTGTTTATTAGTCTATTTGTATAATGGTTGATATTTGCTTTCAGTTCAATATTATATTCTTCGTCTTTGCGAATGTCGGACTACTAACTTTAAAACAAACTTTTAAAATAGAAATTCTAGCGTATAAATTGCTAGCTGACAAATTGTATGGGATATTACCTGAAATGATGCAACTAGTTTGTGCTTGAACATTTAGATGTATTCGTAATTCATTATTCTTTGTTCCTCTCTCTGTTATTGTCTTAGTCTTTCCAGCATTCATTTTTATTCATTTTGTCCATTTATTCTTCCTTTTCTTTTCCACAATTTCCGTAGATTTCATTGTTTTCAGTTGTACGTGCAGTGTTGACGTCACAACGAACGTTGTTAACCTTTTCCCCGACAATCAATAATATGCAGCTTTTCCCCCTAGAGTTTTATCATTCCAATGCAATTCAATTGTAAATCCGACATACTTACTGTACACTCCTGCTTGTTTTTTTTTTTGTTTTTTTTCAAGTACTGCTTTCGTTTCTATGCCACAGACTTTTGAAGAGTAGATGAAACAGGCGCATACTTATTTCTGAACAATAATAAACAGTTTTTATTCCAATTAGTAAACAAAGGAAGCAGTGTCTCTGGAAACAGTATTTATCCAAATACGAATTGCTTGTAATCAATCTTAGAAATTGTTTTAGGTTCTCGTTTGAGTTTTTGTAAGAAATATTTTATAGGTAATGGACATGGGGCTTATGGTCCAGAACGGTATGCATTCTTTTGGTCTTGACTTATCAGGCAGCATTATGAATGTTGATGCCTTAAGAATAGAAGGCAAATACATCATACCAAAGACAACATTCAAGAATTCAATCTCTCCTCATTCATCTAAAGTTTTAACTTTACTTGCGTTTATTTCCTTGATAGCCTCCTTCTCTCCTTCCCTTTTTAAAAGAAATTATTGGTCCTTTTCAGTTTTGGGTTTCTACTCTGTTGTCGTCTAGAACTACTCTCCCTTGCATCTAGTAGCGATGTCCATGATATTATTTAGTATTTCCTGCTCTGTTTTAGTACAACCGGCAGTGGCTGTGCACTTTTTCTATTTTTCCCAATTCCCTCACATCAACGTTCATTTTCTTATCTCATTTGTATGAATAGTTTTCCATTATTTTCTCATCTCGGTGACATAAATTCTTCTTTGGATGCAGCACATTTTATGTCCATCACACGCGATTATTTTAATTTCTTATCTTCATTTGAATAATTTTACTTGCTCTTTTTTTCGCTCTTCCATGGTAGGAGGGACATCTTCTGCGGTCCCTTGCGCGGCATCCTAATCAGACCATCTATGGGCTACGGCCGAATTGTCGAATCTCATGGGTCTGTTTAGTGTAATTTATTGGTGAGAGATAGGGCTTGGGACGAGAGAGGAATAGAGAGAGAGTGTGTGTGTGTTTGTGTATGTGTGTGTGTGTGTGTGTGTGTGTGTGTGAGAGAGAGAGAGAGAGAGAGAGAGAGAGAGAGAGAGAGAGAGAGAGAGAGAGAGAGAGAAAGAGAGAGAGAAGAGACAGTGAGACACAGACAATTATAATATTGTTTTAGAGAGAAATGAAAGAGAGAAAGAGAGAGGGAGATAGAGAGTGTGAGAGAGAGAGAGAGAGAGACAGAAAGACAGACAGACAGACAGACAGACAGACAGACAGACAGACAGACAGACTTACGCCTAGAAAGGTATACAGACAGACAGACTTACGCCTAGAAAGGTATTAGGAAGAGGGAGAGACAAATGGCAATAGATATAGAGAGATAGAGAGAGAAAGAGAGAGTGAGTGGGAGAGAGACAGGGAGAGAGAGGGGGATAAAGCAAGAAAGAGAGAGAGAGGGGGAGGAGTATGAAGAACGAGAGACAGAGAGAGGGACAAAAAGAGTAAGAGAGAAGGGGGGGGGGACAAAGAGAGCGGGAGAAGAGATTTAGAAAGAGAAGGAGAGAGAGAGAGAGAGAGAGAGAGAGAGAGAGAGAGAGAGAGAAAGAGAGAGAGAAGATTTTAATCGTGCTCTAGTCTTCTAAACCCTTTCTAAAAATGTTTTACGATGTAGAAATACCAATAGAAGCCTAGGTTAATAACTTGTGACTATTGTAATTATCGTAATTATTAATAATTTGTTTTTCTTATACATAATATTATTACCCTCCGTAGTCTCAAAAAAAGATTAGCATAATACATTTTTTCACTAAATCCATTCCTCTCTTACCTCCTTAAAGAGTCCATAAATGTTTATTCACGGACACCCATGACTTTCAAACTACTGTATTCCTCCACAGTAACACATTTGCGGTGACCTTACCACAACACGCAAGCCACACATCTGCTACTAACATGGCTTTAGTCCCCTGGTACGGTCACCAAATCCTGGTTCCGAACTCACAACCCTGGGGCCATTAATCTCGCATCTGACCCAGCCACACGATCGTGAGTGACATGAGTTTGGACAAACGTCTAAGTCTAAATATATAGGTATTTTTTCAACGATGGACATTAAAGCATTTTCACCTCCATTGAATGGAGACAGAATGAGCACACGACATAGCTAATTGCCCTTCTCTAGAGCAGGAAGACAGCAAATTGTGTGTGTGTGTGTGTGTGTGTGTGTATGTATGTGTGTGTGCGTGTGTGTGTGTGTGTGTGTGTGTGTGTGTGTGTGTGTGTGTGTGTGTGTGAATGTGATCTCGGATGATTTACTGCTTTCGAAATACCCAAAATCTTGGCTAAAATTATAACGCAAAAATCTAACACACTGAGTACCAGGGAAGGGACGGGGTATGATGTCCACAGTTATTTCGTTACCAAGGAATGATTCTACTTCCCCAAGCCTTCATAAAGAAATATCACCCCGTGGTCTCGCAGTCAATTCGATGTGTATTTCTTTACCAATGTGTGTACTCCATCGACCTTGTAACGAGATTAGCTGACATTTCTTCTCTGACAACAAGTTCTCCTTCGACTTTCCCCGCAAAATGTATACATAAACAAGGAAAGAATTAGAAAGAAAAATAAACAAAAGAGAAAACAAGCAATCTCCCTGTTATCCACTACTCCGCCCACAATTTGTTTTCCTTTCCCAAAACACATTCTCCGTGACCTTACCACAATAAAGTATACCCATGCCACATATCTCTCACTAACAAGCTTTGCTTGATCTTGGTGGCTTTATTCCAGTCACGTCGCCAAGTCCTGTCTCCGAACTCATAACCAGGGGCCATTGATCTGGCATCTGACCCAGCCACCTCATCATTTCCGCGGGAGAGACCTGAGTTTTGACAAGCGCCCTTAGCTGACGAAGGAGAGAGTGACAATACAGGAGAGAGAGCAGCCGGGGCATAGCAGTGTGTCGCAAGAGAGGAGATCGAGCAGGGAACCAGAATAGCAACAATGCTAATGAGCCACGGTGGTTTGTGGCAACATTGCAACGTGATGAACACATATTTTCGCTAGGTGTTGGCAAGGAAAACAATAATATAGAATGGAAACAGGGAAATGTAAGGAGCAAGCAATATAGACAAGTGCACCAGACAACTTTGCCTAAAAAATGAAATGTATGTGTATAGGTATAATATTATAATATTATACACGGTGTACATACGAAACAAACACGCACGTACTAACACAGTAGCCCTCGAACAATCACATAATATAAACGTTAAAAAATTCAAGGGAACAGACACACACACACATGCACACATACACACACAAACACACACGCACACACATGCACACACTGACACACACAGTCGGTGCTCACGTACGCGCACAAACACACACACACACACACACACA
>NW_004797566.1:109578-111716 GCF_000002075.1 Aplysia californica | reverse complement strand
CTCTCCCTCTCTCTCTCCCCCTTTCCCTCTCCCTCTCTCCCTCCCCCTCTCTCTCTCTTTGTTCAACAAACTACATTTTCCGCCCTTCCACCCTCTAATCCAATGTGGCACCCATTAGCCTACCTCATTAGAGACATCTTCGGCGTTTAGCGTTGCGCCTGGTGGCTCGGTGCGCTGATGTTCCCTCAGTGAGACCAGGCATATCTGGGAAGGTCGACCAATGAATACATTAGCGAGGCGGGATGACAAAATAAGTTACCTCTCGCGCTCAACGAATGGATGTATTGGCCGACTATGGGCACAGTGGTCAAATGCATCTGTTATTTCTACTCTGCTGCCATTGTGTTCAAATATGAAACAATGTCGTATATTATGATAATTTCATACTAATAGATTTTACAGCGTTCATATGACCTTATGCAGTTGGGAGCGCCTTAAAACTCTTACTTAACTAAACCAGGTTTTACACACTCAACCTTCACATTTAACGTGTCTATATCCACTGGGCGAAAACCCTAAAAGTAACTCATTCGTTTATTGTACACGACAGCCATTATGATTTCTTTTCTCTGAGATATCTTAATATAACGACTCACGGATTTTTGGAGTACTAATTGTGGTTGGTATGAGTTTTCTGTTTCTGGGTTATTTCTGTTTCTGGGTTATTTCTGTTTCTTCGTCTTGCTTATTTTTTTCCAGGATTAAAATTAAAACAACATGGGTAAAACTGGTGATGTCACATTTTCCAGCGAATAAAAACTGCGGAACCACGTACTTCCTGTTTCTTTCAGGCATTTCTATGTTCTACTGTCGTAGTAATCATTGCGTTGTAATTTAAGAAATGCCAAACGTGTTCATATTTATCATTGCGTTACACAGGCAATATTTTTTAATACAAAGGACCCTGTTTTGAACATCACCAGTTGTTTTATTCATGACTGTCCTAAATTGCTAGCATTTTGTCAAATATTTCATTTTAATCACAAACTCAAAGGCTATGTACCAATAGTCTCAAAAAATCACATGATTAGTTATCCAAAATGTAAACAAAAGACATATCAGCACTGATTTCTCGGGCCTTTGAAATTATTAGCTTTCTCTATCTCAACTAACATCTGTGATGTAAAGCACCAACGATGTTTGTTCTGACAACAAAACCTAGAGACATCGTTTCAATCTAAAAACAGACACGACTTAAGCTTTCTTGTATTTTATCTTGAGATACATACACTGAGTTGTCCTTAGACTAATGATGAAATTGTGCCAAAAGAAGATGTTGTAAATTATAGAAAATAGAGTACAGAATAAGCCACAAGTAATCTTCTATTTCGCTAGAGAAATATATTGCAACATGCAACCTTGTCATTCTGCTCGAGGGATTTTGTCCTGCACTGAGAGCATTAACCCTGATAGTAAAGGTCAAGCGTCACCGCCCCCTGGATAATCTATATTGTGACCACTACGGAAAATGTGGGGGGGAGGGGAGATATGGATGGAACAAAAGGATCTACGTCTTCGGAAGGATTTAGCATGTTAGAACTAATGGTGTCCTTTGTATCTGCAGAATGGTTCTGGATATAAAAGCGAAGTAAGTAGCAATCGCATTATACCGTATTTGAGTGGTAGGGGTTTTCAAGAACTTTCGTGTTCTAAGATTGATTTGTTGAAATGCGTTATTTACTCTTTGATTTAGGTTAATGCGGGTTTCCAATACACGCTACGTTTTCTGTAATAGTAATAATGATAGTAACAATGATAGTAATAAAGATAATAATGATAATTATCTCGTCCGTCGATTCCAATATGTCCACAGAGAATATTATTGCTCTAGCGAAATAGAAGATTACTTGTGGCTTATTCTGTACTCTATTTCCTATTTACAACATCTTCTATGAGCACAATTCCATCATTAGTCTAAGGACAAAGTGTATGTATCTTAAGATAAAATACAAGAAAGCTTAAGTCGTGTATGTTTTTAGATTGAAACGATGTCTCTAGGTTTTGAAGTCAGAACACAATGAATTATCTAAATATTTATGTTGTTACTTGAACTTTTAAATCGTTCAGAGACTTTCGTTCAAATCTTGTTAACGTTAATTACCATCATCATCAGCAGTCAGCAGAAGCAGCAGCATAAA
>NW_004797566.1:99383-104637 GCF_000002075.1 Aplysia californica | reverse complement strand
ATAGATAGATAGATAGATAGATAGATAGATAGATAGATAGATAGATAGATAGATAAATAGATAGATATCCAACTCTCCATCAGCATATAAATCTATATATCTTTCAACTAATAATGTCTTCATTTCTCTACGCTACATCACCACAAGGCGGTGTTTTAAAAGATTGCACCCTATTCACATACCAGATACTTTACATCTCCAATTACTGTACGCACGCAAAACCAAAATTTCGTGTAAAAGTGTAATTGTGCATCTTATTAAGCCTACCACACGGTAGCGTGCGCACATGCACAAGCACAGTCGTGCTCCTTCCACCGCCCCCACCCCCCTACCCCTTCCCCATCCCCTTTTCCCCACTGTCTTCACTCTCTGTCAATGAGGTCATGTAGTACTAGAACTCATGGTGGCGACGCCACGCGTGTCAGAGAGACGACCTCTTGACCCCAACGGCACGGCGACGTACCGCCATTTACATGAACAATCTGAGCCTCTACCCAGCAGCTCCCTCTGAGCTCTAGAATATTAAACACCACCCCACCTCCACATTTCAGTACAATGATGTAGACGTCGTGCAAAGTTCGTCTATATTGTTCTGTCTTTAGACGAGTCCAGAAAAGTACGTATCAGTATGTTGTTCTTTTGGTCAACGTTCAGATTCTCAGAGTGGGCACACACAACCACCGTTCGTTATCTATTAAGCATCATCATTTCGTCATCCCGTGTCTCATTCTGCCATCCTGCCCTCATCCTTTATCCTCTGGACTTACCTCCTTCTCCTTTATTCTACGTCCCTCTCCCCGAAGTTTTTCCTTAAAGTCATAATTTCCCTCCGTACACCCAACCTCCTAACCCTCTCCTCCACTTCTCCCAATGGACTTACTTACGTACTCTCTCCCTCTACCGTCAGGTACAGAAGGCGAAGAACAGTCGACGCCACGCTTCTCCGTCCCTGGCCACGTCCTCCAATTTCGGAACATCTAAACCCCGGGTGATTACCTCACCTCTTATTCTGCCTCGATAGCTTTCAGTTGGTCTTCCCTGCTCTCTCTTTCCAATTGGTTTCCAATAGCACGTCTGATAGGTTCTGCTTTCCGTTTCAGTAACTAAAAAGTTTTTATGAGATGGGTTGTTGGCCCATCGTCAACCTCCACAGGAAAATCCTCATAAGTTGCCGTATATGATGGATGAGACTAAGCACGGGCTTCTGGTGGCCATTTTAGATAAAGCATCCTCATCTGCCCTTTGTTGTTGGAGAAATAAATCTCTCATCCACCGAGTAGCCAGACATCCTCACTATTTGACTCATAGCTGAGGGTAAGAGGTTATTTATGGGCGCCTTGATTCGCCCGATAACCACTTCCCTGGACATCAACTTCTCCCAATCAACTACTTCAATCGTTTAACTATGCTCTACGTCTACCACCTCCACCTGCTGCCTTTTCCTATACTCATAACGGACCATATCTATCGCCACTCCAATACTCTATAACACTCCACCTTCAACCTCTCCCAACACTCCTTGCCTTTCTCCTCTGCATCTTAAGGTTCTCATCTAGTACTCTTTACATATGATCTGAACCTCTTAACTCTTTCCTTCAGTAATCCCTATCTCTCACACCCACCTCCTAACTTGATCCCTCGATACTCCCGTCCTCTCACCTCTACCTCTTAACGTTCTCCTCTAAAGCTTCGTATCTTCCACCTCCACCTCCTATTCCTTTCCTTTATTTAATAATCATCTATCATCACCCCCGCATCCTAACTTTCTCCTTCAATACTCGCTACTTCTCACCCCTACCTCCTAACTGTGTCCTTCAATACTCCCAATCTCCCACCCTTATATCTCAACTTATTCCCTTAACACTCCCGCCCTCTCACCTCCACCTCTCAACGTTCTCCTCCAAACCCCCCTATCTACCTCCTGACTTCCTAAATCTCTCCTTTAATAATCATTATCTGTCGTCAATTCCCCTCCCCCCACCTTATCTTTCACCTTCAATACTCGCTACCTCCCATCTTCACCTTTTAACGTTCTCCTCAAATACTCTACCGTCCACCTCGACTTCCTAACTCTCTCCCCCCAATAATCCACATTTACCATTTCATTTGACTCTCCCCTGTTATACTCAAACATCTCTACACATGCCGATCTCATGCTGCTACCCCGTCTCTCTCATCGTGCTTTTCTTAACCCCCTCCACCCTCCCCCAATCTCAACCCATTCCCATGCCGGTAGCGATTACTGCTATTAAACCTCATCGAGAAGTCATGAAAAACAAGAACCGGAAGTTTAGGAGGCTAAATTTAACCTCTTTGCATTTTAGTAGTGTCTTCAAACGAAAGTTTCTATGGCAACGCTAGGGTGGGGGGGGGGGGGGGGTTCACAAAGGGAGGGAGGGAGGTACGGAGAAAAAAAAGGACAAAGAGAGAGATAGAGAAAGAGAAATTGATAGAGAGATAGAGACCGAGAGAGATGTATTGAGAAATAAACAGAGAGAGAGAGAGAGAGAGAGAGAGAGAGAGAGAGAGAGAGAGAGAGTTTGAAAGAGAGAGAGACAGAGAGAGAAAGTCTGAGAGAGAGAGAGCTTGTAAGAGAGAGAGAGAGAGAGAGAGAGAGAGAGAGAGAGAGAGAGAGAGAGAGAGAGAGAGAGAGAGAGAGAGTAGAGAATAAAGAGACACAGATCACAAAGGCCTTTCAAGAGCCAAAACCCTAACGAATCCTGAATTTTAGGGCCTGAAGGTGCCAGAGAAAAGACCATTTGGAATTCCCATTGGTATACTGGGGAGTGAACTCCTTTACACGAACTTCCCGGACAACGTCACGAGAGAGTACAGTAGTTGAAATATTACCATAGAAAAGACACACCAGTCGAGCAGTCAGTAAAATTATATTCACCCAAATATATCAGATAATTTCACGGGACAATGGCGGGTGGTTGGAGGACGCTACTGACAGATCTTTCTTCTTTCCGTTCTTTCCTTGTGTCGTGTCTGTCTGTTTGTCGTCCTCTGATCCCTTACACTAAATGACCCTCATTGTTGCGGTTTGCTTCTAGTTACTCAAACAAAGCAAAAACAGAAAAAACACAAACACAGGACAACGGCTGTTAATAAAGAGGTCCCTATAGTGTATAATTGGGAGATAATAATATACTTTAACCCGAAAGCAGAAATTGGGCACCTCACTTTGGTGACCCGCGATGGCTGATCTTGGTGTATATGGATATTTATTTCGTGCATCTTTCCAAATCTTTGAATGATGATAATGGTAATCTGTATTTTTCTTTAGCACTTACTTCCCATGGACAAGTTCAGCGGCTGCGATGCGGAGAAAGTGATACTTATTCTGTTCATTGAGTATTACAGTAACTAGAAAAGTCCCAGTACTACGAAACGAAGGGAACCCAATCTATTTAGTATTGATTAGAATTAAGAGTGAAAACAAAACTTTACCTCTTTATAGTATTAAATTTGTAGAATCACTTCTCTTTCTCTCTGCCTGTCCTTTTAACCCACTCTTTTCAATCAATTTCAGCGTCTCTTTGTTCTTTCTTCTTTCTGTGTCTGTCTTTTCTCTTAATATTATCAAGAAGAATCGAACCCCGTTCTCTCACATGACAGGCGGAGATATTTACCACTATAACTTCAGATGACACACTCCCTTTAGTGAAAATTTATAGTTATTGACAATCTGTAATTTAACCATATCCGTACGTCAGGGGGTCATTTTGTACCCCCGGGTTGTATTCTTCACATTTTATAATACTTTTAGAGAAAAGATCTCTTTGAAACTTTCAGTATTTCTCAAAAAATAATTTTGGCAGACTGCTATGCAAAGCGTACAGGTCGGATTAACGAGTAAATTTCCACTTTGGAAGTGGTGGCACAGAGTTCCACACGTCGTATGAATGCGATAGTAAAGCACGACGTACGGAGAGAGTTAAGCTATATAATTTTAAGAAATTGTTAAAAACGAATCTCAGCTTGTGAGCATCGAGGAAACTTTCAGCAGCCGTGATGCAATGTTTGGAAAAGAAATTAAATATTACCCCCCCCCCCAAAAAAAAAAAATGAAAAAAAAATTGAAAAAATAAAGAATGAAGAGAGACATAAACAATTCATGTACACATTTTCACACTCCAAAAAAAAAGGAGCACCTACATTATTGCCGCAAGTCTTACTGTCTCTCCAGCCACCCAAGAAGCTCTTACTAAAATACGTCAGTAATACAATTGTCCGATGTACACACTATCCACTTTATCGAATTCGACAGTCGTTTCCTAATCTCATCCGTGGTGGGAAATGTATAGAGACTGCCAAGCTGTTAGCGCGGCCGCCCGAGCTGGTTGAGAACGTAAAAGGCGAGACTGTCTTGTGCACTTGTACAAGTACACACTACGAGCAGTTCAATTATTCGCGAACGTGGCAGGGGCATCTGCCTACATATTTAACCACCAAGCTATTGTACTAGACGCCGCTATCTTCAAAATGTCCATTTACCTCGCGCATCTAGTATGGCGTATGTAGATTAACGCTATGTAGGCGGGTTCGAGGACTCGTCGGCATGCCTCCAGGACAGTTTCTCATTATCCTGACAACAGTTCCAAACTACGGTGTGAGTGCTTAAAGTTCAGAAAAAGGCTGAATATTTCATGATCGTACTGTGGAGCCACTATAGACAATTTGAGGTTGTCAATTACATAATTTATACACTTTCATTTATTGTGCTCCAAGGTGAAGGAACAATTTAATAAACGATTTACAATAATATATAAAACTGCCGTACAACGGCTGTCTAACGTAGTATCAAGTGGTACATCATGTTTATTACCTTACGTCTTCTGAAATTTGAACAACTATTTATTGACTTAGCCTAAACTTTCAAACCTGAGACACACCCGCACCTGCCTTCTTGAAATCAGACCCACATAACATACGCATGCAATATAGCCCAAAAAAAATATAAAAAATAGTTTTAGAATGCTAACATTCTAATGATTTAAAAAATGTGTTGGTCCTTCAGTCGGACCGTACCAACAAATAGCAGTCTTGATTTGTGCTCTTTTTGGTCGTTGTTTGTCCAAGGCCAGAAAAGGTGGTTAATATAACCACATTCAAATGTTGTTTATACCTCTCTCGGGTATAATTAATCATTGAACTGATGTATATACATGAAAATGCTAAATTTATCACTTGTGTTATCCCTTTGTCAAAAACAACAACGATCCTGAACCAAATGAAATTTTACCAAATG
>NW_004797566.1:87071-93523 GCF_000002075.1 Aplysia californica | reverse complement strand
AGGGGGGGGGGAGTCTTACCTCAACTACGATCTTGATCAATATCTCTAAAGTTTTGTAGTATACCTTGTTTGTTTTTGTCTTTTCACGATTAAAATAATATCATAACAAGTTGCGCTGAAAATCTTCCCAGGTCTTTGCATGCAGGTCTAAAATTTATTCAAACAACAGAATCTATAGGCCATTAATGTAGATCTCTGACTCAAAGGTCCCGATGCGTTTTCTTTAATTCTGAACTAAAGCGGGTAAAAAGTAAGAAAGATTGTGTATTTTTAACATGAACCTAAAATATTAAAATAGCTTTAATCTACTTTTTTCATCAACATCCCACGTTTAGGTACCCCTATGAAACTTCGTCCTACAGATTAGTTAGTATTTTTTAATCTCCCGTGGAAACGTCTTGACAGCCGCGGAACGAAATCTACAGACTTGCACTGAAATGTGTGGGTCATGGTGGTATCGCTGTCACCAAATAAGCAGAGCGATTTTTGTTCAAGGCCTAAGATATTGAAAATTAACATAACGACCCTGTAATATGCACCCAAAGGGCAGTGTTTTAGATAGGGCCCAAATAAAGAAACTGAAAGAAAATTTACTATTACCGAGTCAAGATTTTTTTTTTTAAATTGTTCGTTGGCTCACAGGAGTGCTATGCAAAGTTATAAGTACATCGTTAAATGAATAAATGGACTGGATTGTTTATTTTTTTTCTCGCGTGCAGACAAAAGTGAAGAAGCTATAATAATACAGTCATGTAGATCTATATCTATATTATAGTACTCGTATGTTTACTCTCACTAACGAACAATTTGTGAAAGCTGCAATTACTCTCTTTCTCCCTCTTGTTTGCCCTTCCAATTACGGCACAGTTTTGTATCATTGTTATTTCTGTACAGTCCTACACTGTACTACCGTATTACTACTCCAACTAGAGTGTTTTTACTTGTGCGCTCCTGGTATGTAATAGTGTACCGACTGGCTTTCTAATCCGCCAAGCAATAGCGACGCGCTCCTCACGTCTGACATTCGTGACGTCACAGCCAAGACCTCTAGTTCTATTCATAACCTCTTTAACACATGTTGATTGGAAATTTCAAAAAACAACCCCCCCCCCTAAAAAAAATAATTAAAAAATGAGCACAAGCTGGAAGATGTATAGAAAGAGAGTGAAAAGGACCAATTTCCTCTTTAAGTTATCTTTTAAGTGCAAAGTGTGACAGAATGGAATATTGTGAGTTTTTGTAAACAGTTGGTCATCACATGTTTTACTCAGTTAGCTATTATTTAACAAAACCAGAGAGAAAGCATTGCATAATTAATTCTGTACCCCGAACTTTTTCCTGTCAAATGGATACCTGCAGGTGCGAAAAAAGCTATAAGTTTGATTTTTTTGTCTGAATAATATTTTAAAGTGAAACAAGCTATGCATGCTATTTTTGCTTCATGTTTAATTAAACGTCCTGACACATCCCTTGTGGTTGGAGGACGCTTCTGGCATCTGGTAGTTACTACTCCGGCCCCCCCTCCCTACCCGCAGTTGTTTCGGTTGCCCTGCTTTACTTTCTCCCGGTACTAACTGGCCGTTATTGTACAGACGTACTTTTCCTTATTTAAACTAGATATTTTTCAATGAAGTGATTTTTTTCGGCCCAGTCGACTCAATTTTGATCATTTTGTAGGCGGACTTCCGACCTTGTTCCGACCTTTCTTATCAGGATAAACCCGGACTGAAAGGAATACAGTATCCCAACAAAGATACCGATATATTCGATAAAAAAAGTTCTTCTCACCCTAGAATCGAACTCTAGGTCTCCTGCGTGCGACAGCGAGGCGCCAAACCGCTAAACCACTGACGTCAATAAGTGGGTCTAGTCTATATCTATCAACTGCCAACCGACAAAAAGGGGGATTTTAAAGCATTTCTTTACCCTTTTTTCGATTTTTCCTTTTTTTTTGGGGGGGGGGGTAATTGGGGTGGTGGAAGGACGATCAGCTATCCAAGATTCAGTTTAATCCAGACACCCTATCCCGCACGAAATGCCTTTTTCCGCATTATGGATTCTTTAGAAACCCCTTTGAACTAAGAACGCCTACTCGTCTGCTATGTCCAGGCTCCCGTGGGATTCCTCGGCGTCTGAGGTTCAAAGCGTCTCCTATGACGTCAACACTACGGGCAAGCAATTGCCTGTCAGAGGCTTGAAGAGTAGACTCCAGTAACGTTCATAACTCAAGCGGAAAACGTACTTTTATTTATTCATTTTTATTTTTATTTCATTTTCGGTTTTTGTTTCAAAAATCCCTGGAGTATTTTGTTTTCTAAAATTCATGGGCTCTGTTTCAGTAACAAAGCCATTGTGTAAACACGAAAGACTTCCCTAACACATTTTTGTGTGTGTTTGAAGTGGCAGTTACGTCAATGCTTCAGTCGTTGGTAATTTCATAGCTACGACTCAGTAAAGGTTGTCTTCATTCTGTCCATCTTTTCATGCGGCCTTTTTTTTCAGAGACTTTTTCTCCGTTTTATTGACCTCGTTTCTGAGGGTTGAACAAACGACGTTGACAATAATTGGCTGTTTGCGATTTATCCAGGGACCTGATCTGTGATGCTTTTGTGTTTCTGACTTCTTTGGCTATTTGCCCCTCACCTCACCTCCCCCTCCCTTTTTCCCCGACGTCCCTCACTCACTCCCCACCTCTCTCTCTCATATACACACTCTCTCTCTTTGTATGCGTATATGTGTATTTATGTATGTGTGTATGAGTGTGTGAGTGTGTGAGTGTGTGAGTGTCTGTGTCTGTGTGTGTGTGTCTGTGTCTGTGTCTGTGTGTGTTTTCGGAGGAAGGTGTTTAGGGGCACAAACATTTACGTTTTTTTCAGTCTTATGTATATCTGTATTTTCCCCTCTCTTTCTACTTTAGGATATAAGATATATAAAACAAATTATATGAATACAAAACATGTCATATTTCTGAAGACTTCTTGTTTTCTCTTCTTGTGTATATATGAATATAAAAATGTAATATATGACTCAATATAGGCAACCAATATTGATGACTCTTCGTAAGCATCACATAATGCAAAAAATTAGTATAATATTGGAGTTTTTATTTACGTCTCGGGCATTGAATATTCAGCACCGATTTGTTAAACTTCTTATTTCATCCAATATTTATGAAGAGAATTGTAAGTATATCTCTGCCAGTGAATGGACCTCATCGAATTTATTTCTTCGTAATATATTATTTACCTAGACACAAGCATTGGATTCCAGTTTTGGGATATTCATAAATACTGTATTATGGATTCTTTAGAAACCCCTTTGAACTAAGAACGCCTACTCGTCTGCTATGACCAGGTTCCCATGGGATTCCTCGGCGTCTGAGGTTCAAAGCGTCTCCTATGACGTCAACACTACGGGCAAGCAATTGCTTGTCAGAGGCTTGAAGAGTAGACTCCAGTAACGTTCAAAACTCAAGCCGGGGGGGGGGGGTGTTGTTCTTTCTTGCTTTGTTGTGTGATTTGGGGTGGGGGAGTGGTTGGTGTTTTTTTATACCTGGGTAAATGATATTTTTTCAGTGTGACTTTGATCCTATCAAAGATGTCACTTCTATCCCGTTTACATTTTTGTGCGACATTTTCTGAAGTAAGATACGCGATGTAGCAGTCAAGCTTATGATAATAAGATAATCTGCTAAGATTCAAATTGGTATCCAGTTGATTCCTACAGAGACCGCCATACCACGCTGAATGTGGGGATTTTGTAAGCTCAGTTCTGAGAGTGTATCTTTCTCTTATCGTACTAAGATCCACTCGCTATGTCATAGTGGTGAACTGTACGTGAAGACAATACCACAAGTTGTTACGTTTTTACATTAGACTGTGTCTGGACAAATGTTAATCTGACAAGAGGAAACAGGAAAAAGTTAGGTTATATTGTAGTTTCAGTTATATCACCATGTAAAAGTGCATCGACTTACTATGATCTCCAATAAAGATTTGGCGTTTACATCGGTGACGTGTCATATTAATATGAATATATTTCAATTGTGTCCTCTTTAGGTAGAATGATAGAAGTTCAATGTCCCTGTATATAATTGCAAATATTTAATGTCCCCCATAAACACAAGTCCAAATATCCCTCGCAAAATGTTAAGCTTATAAAAGAGCCATGTTCTCCGTCCATCTCCGTTATTGTTACACTTTATTGATACCCGTAGGGAAATTTGGGCTACAATGCCATAAACACACATAAACACGTAATTGAACACACAAAATGCATGACTATAGTATATTTACAAATATCAACTGCAGGGAAATTACACCAGCTTGCCATTTGTGTTAGCCTCTGTACAGCGCTTTGCTTTTGTTCTTGTTTGTCATCCTTTTTACAAATTTTGTTTGATGTTTTTTTTAACCTAAGGTTATGGCTTACTCAAGGACACACCTTTGTGATGACCACACATCTACACCTCATGTCAGCGACATTTAGCTACTTTAAAATTACAGAGTTTTATATGAAAATGTTTACCGGTTTAAGTTACTAAAACCATAAGGTCAGAAAACAGATGTTCTTTTTTTATCTATCAAAATCGTCAGGTTATTTCGAGTTGTTATGAAGATATTTAAAAAACTGCATTCGAATAGTCTGAAACAGCCCAAGCTCAAGAACGACCTGTTTATTGAAGTTGGAACTAATTTAGGTCATCCGTACCGTAGTCCAAATACTATCTAGTCTGCCTCGCGTGCTGGGGTACGACTGATCCAGCCAAATTACTGGAGAATCCATTGTCGCTGAATTTTCTGGATTATTTCCCCTCTTCGCTCTCTCTCTCTCTCTCTCTCTCTCTCTCTCTCTCTCTCTCTCTCTCTCTCCCTCTCTCTCTCTCTTTCTTTCTTTCTCTCTCTCTATCTATCTATCTCTCTATCTATCTCTCTCTTCCTCTCTCTCTCTCTGTCCCTCTCTCAGTGTATCTCTTTTTATTTCTCAGTCACTCTCTCTTTCTGTCTCTCTCTTTCTTTCTTTCTTTCTCTCTCTTTCCTTTTCTCCCTCTCTCTCTCTCTTTCTCTCTTTACCTCTCTCTCCCTCCCCCCCCTCTCTCTCTCTCTCTCTCTCTCTCTCTCTCTCTTTCTCTCTCTGTCTCTCTCTCTCACCCACTATCTCTTTTCCTGTCCACCGAACAAGGGACACAGGAGGCAAACAAGTTAATTGAACACGTATTTGTTCCCCGTTTTATTGTCCAACCTTTTCCCTGTAACAATCATGATTGTCCTACACAAACATCTCATTACCCAGGTCTCCCATGACCGTGTTGCCCCACCCACTGTTTGGTCCGACTCAACAGTGGCCAGATGGAAAGGAAGTCACTCCAGTCCTCCCTTATCTTCCCAAGCTTTACTTAAACCGAAACCACCCCCGCCATAAACTAAAATCGGACTAACAACCGGGTATTAAACGGACGATTCACATATCACTACCCTAGTGTTACAAAGCTCTTTCTTATCAGTACCTAGTTTTGAGAAATTCGACGTAAAAAATGCTGAGTTTCACAACATGGTTATGTTTTTTCGAATGCAATTTTTTGAATATCTTGATAACGACTCCAAACAGTCTTATAATTTTGATAGAGTATATTATAGAACATTTGGTTTCTGAACTCTCAGTCTACGTTGCTCAAAACGGTCAAAAATGTTACAAAAACCTTTGTAATTCTAAGGTAGTCATATCACAAGAGCCAGACAGAGTTTGCTGGTAGGTCTAGAAGGTAATAGATCTACTTGCCTGGTAATTGCGTTTATGAATTTGAATTTGGTTCCATTAAGGGAGAGTATAAATTTCCAAGTCAAAAAAGGGCTTCTCTCCTATATAGCGCCGTTAGTTTAATGATAAATTTTTTCCATCCTCAAACTTTATATAAAATTCTCGTTAGAATCTATAAAAAAGAGTGGCTTAAAACAAAACGCCTATTTTCCTATGGGTGATTAGCATTATTATTTCAGTTATGGGGCTGTTAGTCCGAAACGAGGTTAACTAACAATCTTCGAACCGGATTTATGTGTTTCAGGACCGTAATTTGTTATAATAAAAAGAAAAAGAGAAAACACTATAAAAATGAAAGCAATGGGGGAAAAAAGCCTGAGAAAGTATACATGACTCTGTTTTTCATAAATAGCATCACTTTGTTTTTGTTTCGGCTTTTGCTTTTCTCTGTTGGTGAACATGAATATAATTTATGTTTATGAACTAAGTTCCCCTCTATATCTTTCTCCGTCAGTCGGTTTACCTGTCTGCCTATACTCTTAATCCATCTCCTTTGTGAACAATGAATTGATTGATATTTCCGTAATACTTCCCGTCCCAACCGTTAATATACATTATTAAAAACTCTCTCTCTCTCGCTCTCTCTCTGTCTCTCTCTCTCGCTTTCTGTCTGTCTCTCTCTCTCTCTCTCTCTC
>NW_004797566.1:83521-84874 GCF_000002075.1 Aplysia californica | reverse complement strand
ATATATCCATATATTTCCGAGGGGGGATCAATAAGTCTTTGGTCTGGGTATGAAAGAATCATGGTAGAGTAATGACATTTCGAAGGCCTTTAGACAATGTCTTTGGAACTCACTATGCAAATTTTCGGGAAAATCCGACAATAATAAGGCACTAGTCAGCATGTTCAATGAAACCATGCACAAAACGTTTGGTTATTTAAAAATAATAATTGTTGCTGAAGCTGTGCTATGGAGCTTGTTGAATATCGCTCAGCTACCAAGTGTTTAGATTTGCAAGAAAATCCCCCTTCTGACATTTTTTCAGGAAATGGTCCAAGTTTATGATGGCAAATGCCCTTGTTAAATACTGTGATATACTGGGTAAAAAAAATCAAATGTGGATTCATGTCGGTGATGGATGAAGATCGTGAAGGGTGCCCATCATTTGTGACAGATCTAACTGAGGAGAATGTGTCCACAGTGAAGAAACTGGTTTGACAAGACCGGCGTATAACTGTTACACATCTCTCAAGTGAAACGGGAAACAGTGTAGGGTCAATTGAAACGATTTTCCATGGCCATCTTAACATGAGTAAGGTGTCTGCGCGGTGGGTACCCCACCTTTTGACAAGTGAGCAAAAGAAGCAGAGGGTTGAGTCTTGCAAAGCTCTTTTTGAATTGAGTCCAATTACACAAATTTCTATTTTAAAAAACATGGTGACATTTTGATCCAGAACAAAAAATGCCCTCCATGCAATGGAAAACCCCTTCTTCTCCCTCGCCAAAGAAGCCAAAGGTAATGCCGTCTAGTGGAAAGATCATGCAGTCTTGTCTCTGGGATTGAAAAAGTATCATCATGACTGACTACTTGGAAAATGAAAAAAATAGTCACAGGGGACTACTATTCGGGTTTACTGATAAAACTGCCTTCCGAATTGGTGAGAAAAAGGGTAGAAAACTTCGTAATGGGGTCCTCCTACTGCATGACAACGCCTCTGCCCACATGGCACAACAAACAGTCCAGACAGCAGAACAGTGCGGCTTTGAAATCCTGCTTCACCCAGCTTATTCACCAGACCTAGCTCCTTCAGACTTTTTTCTGCGTCCTAATCTTTAAAAAATCACTGAAAGGACGTCGTTCCCATGACAACAAGGACGCCATTGAAGCTGTGGAAGACTCATTAGGGGCCCATTCTGAGTCAATTTTTTCTCAAGGACTTTTGAAGGTCAAAGAGAGTTGGCAGAAATGTGTTTCTCAGCATGGTGACTATGTAGAGAAATGAAAGTATGTTTGCCAAGTTACAAAGCTCTATCGATATTCCTTCATATTTAGACCAAAGACGTCTTGAACCCCCTCGTATATATATATATATA
>NW_004797566.1:75430-81073 GCF_000002075.1 Aplysia californica | reverse complement strand
CACACACACACGTTTCTCCACACGGGAATCGAGCACAGGTCCTCTGCGCTCAGTGAAGTACCTAACCACTACACTGCAAACACCAGACTTGTGCCTACGCTGTTCGGCCAAAGTTATGTCGCTCTTTCCTGCAGTGATAGTGATGGATCATAATCATGTGAGGCATCGTGTTGAAATCAGGCGCTCGTCAAATTAATCATTAATTATTAATGGAATCGAAGATACCGGCATTTTCACAAGAGTTTGGAAATGTTATCATTTTTTGTTTGTTTTTGTCTAAACACCTTCTATCTACATTTGTAAATACAATTTCGTGTTAACATTTCTGTAAAAAAACCTGAATTAAATGCACCAAAAAAAGAGAACATTTTCAGTTTCCAAGGAAGCTCAAGCTTTAGAAATCAGCAAGCTTTGACCGCTATTTTCGTGTTTGTTTTAAGACTGAAATAAACTGACATCCACTTCCTTCAGTTGCAAATATCTTGACTTTTGATCAGGTTATTATTGTTTTCATTAAATGATAGATAAATGAACAAGAGTTTTAAATGATAATAATATTTCAACAGGCTCAAAAATGGACGAGCGCCTGATTCCAACGAGCCCTGAATAATAATAATAGTATTATTGTTCATGGGAGGGACGGGAGGAAAACGTTGTTGAAGATCCTATAGATTGGGACTTTCGAAGAATAGATATTCATGGACATTTGTGTGTCACACAGTATAACGTTCTTTGATGTTTTTTCTCGATTGATTCTCTTCGGGTGTTCAAAAGGAGAAAAATGCGTATGCCGCTTTCTGCGTGGAACTTTTATACTGTCTATTTATATTGTTAATTTTATTGTAAACTGGTCTGCCAGCCAGGTAATTTGCTCATTGCTTCAACCATTTCTCGTTACAATTTTCCTGAGTGATGAATGTAGTTGTTTTGATTGCTGTTGCTTTGATTGGGTTGTGCGAAGTGAACAGAAACTGTTAAAGTAATCCGGACCCATACATACATTGTAAGACAAAAACGTGTTTCTTCACGACGTTAAGCATGTAGAACCCAGATATGCGTACTAGGTCAAATGAGTTTCGAAAAGAGGGCTAAAGTTTAATGTTTACCAAAAATAGATCACTATGTTGATGTTTTCTTATAAAAACAACGGTACCTGAATTGAGGCCACCGCCAGTCAGGTCTTTATTAGACCCGGGTCTTTGTAATAGAACACGGAGATTTCATTGTCCTTATCGGATCCTTTCCTGGCGTTTGATGGTCGACTTTCAGTCTCTGACATTTCAGTATAATAAGAAGTTGTTCTTTGACACCGATACCCGTGTCGTTTAGAAACAGGCTGTTTTGTTCTACTGTCGGTGATTTTTGACCTGAAAGAAAATTCTAGTTCCTATATTGTCTTTTCAGCCCTTGAAAAAGATTAATAAAATTGGTTACAAAACTAGATCTTTAGGGTCGATTACAGCTACTGTTAGTAGTTTTATTGAACCAGTTTTATGTCTCTCTTTCACTCTCTCTCTCTCTCTCTCTCTCTCTCTCTCTCTCTCTCTCTCTCTCTCTCTCTCTCTCTCTCTCTCTCTCTGTCAGCCGTTTTCTCAGCTTCCTTCTCCTGCTTAATTGTCATTCTTTCAAGAACATATAATGAGCTTCAGACTAAAACATGTAACAGCTATTTCACATAAATGGTTTGAAGAAAAACAGAAAAAAACTTTTACGTTTTACTTTTTTTCTTCCGCTTGTACCGGAGGATGTCGCGGGGAGATACAGGCGTCTGTCTGAAGCAAGGCAAGTGGCCTGTAGCAGGGACATCCAGTGAGCTCTGAGGGTGTCTGCTACCTATGCACTCCAGCGTCGCCTTGGTTTTCCTCTTGCTCTCCAGCCTGAATGTTTGATGTTATATGCCCCCAGAGCTGGTTGGTTTGACGGCATCCGTGTGAAAAGTCCAAACTTCTTGATCTTTTGAATTTCAACGTGTGGTAGGACTGGTGTTGTTCCTTCTGTGTCCCTTATGATTTCATTTTCTAGTTTGTCTCTTCCTGTCTTCTTAACTGCTCTTCTTAGATATTTAATCTCGCATGTGACCAGCTTCCACTCTAGGGCTTTTGTTAGGGATCATGTCTGGCACTGATATGTGAGTGTTGATATGAAAATGGCGTTGATGAGCTTAACCTAGATGCTCATGGGGATATTATGATGTTTCATGGGAGGGGCGAGTTGATAGCTGACTGCATTGGCTTTCTGGCATCTAGTCACTATTTCTCGTACTTATTTTCCATTTTCTCTGAATATGCTGCCCAAGTATTTGAATTCGTTGCTTTCTTTTAGTTGGGATCCAATGATGTTGATATCCACTTTGTCTGGTCTCATGCTAATTGTCTTGACCTCGGTCTTTGCTAACACTGATCTTTATGTTATACTTCTCGCAGCTCGCGTTAGTTGGTTCATGTGCTCCTGTAGTTGAGGCTTGTTCTTCTTCGTTGCCAGGTCGTCCAAAAACACTAGTGAGTTCGTTGGGTATCTCTGAGTCTGGATTGGCCTCCTTTGTAATCTGGTCCATGTAGATCACGAAGAGCAAAGGGGAGAGATTGCAGCCCTTCCTGGCTCCGGATGTTACTGGAAACCAGTCCGATGTTCTACTGGCAGTGGCAGTGCAGACTGCGCTTCTGCTGTGGGCATAGATGTCCCTGATGTTGTCTAGTTGTCCTTTGATGTCGTACTGCTGAAGGATCTTCGTTAGTTTGTTTCTATTTACTCGATCAAAGGCTTTTTCCTGATCCACAAATACGAGATGCAGATTTTGGTCGTATTCCAATACCTTCTCGTTCAGTAAAGTTGTCAGAGTGCAAAGATTGCATCAGAGCACCTTCTTCCTTTTATTAGACCAAACTGGGCATCACCGAGAAGATGTTCGGCTTTTGCGCGAGTGCGTTGCTCTAGGATCTTTGAATACATTTTCCCCGCTTGGCTTCGGTTGAGATGTCATCGTCTGCAGCTGCCTTGTTCTTTGGACTAGTCTTCAGTGCTTCTGTCACTTCGCTCTCCAGGACGGTTGGTTCTGAGTGCTCTTGGTAGCTGACGATGAAGGGGTACTGTGTGTTTTTGCCTGTTCTCCTGATGGGCTCAGTAGTTCTTGAAAATAGTCTTTCCTTCTCTTTTTTATTTCCTTCTCTTCGTGTAGCGCTTCTCCATTGGTATCGTTGATAATAGTGGTCGATACATAGGGTTCGTCTCTATTTCTCATTGCCTTCACCTTCTTGTAGAACTCACTTGGTGAGGTCTTGCAGGTTTCTCTTAGCTTTTCGCTATAATGGGTCCATAACTGTTTTATTGATGTTATACCAACTTTCTTGTTGTGTCTTCTCACAAGTTTATATTTATTGTAGTCCTCTTCGTTTGTTTGTTTTTTACTTGACCCATACATTATACAGTCTCTTTTTTCCTTGATAGCATCCTTAACTTCTTCGTTCCACCAGGCTCCTACCTTTCTGTGTATTCCTCTTGTCTTCTTGGTACCACATATTTCTTTCATAGTGTCCTGGAGAGCTGTTTTGAAGGTGTTCCAAGCTTCCCCTACGGTTAGTATAGTAGAGTTGATAGAGTCTAGCTTTTCATTTAGGGTGCATCTAATCTGAATTTGCCCCTGACCATCTCTGAGCTTGTGTACATTTGTAAAAAAAAATACAACAACACCGTATAAAGTTACGATTCCAGCTTGCACGATGGGTATTATAATTTAGGGGGCACAAACATGTTTAAATCTTGAGAACTTCCAATGAAACCCACAGTCCAGTGTTGAGGCACTGGGCTTGGGCAGGGGAAAAGTAAAGCTCGATACTACCATTCCTGAAAGGATAATGTGAATAAATTTTAAAAAATGAAATTAATACAAAATGAAACGATGAAATAAATAGTGAAAGAATGAAATAAAGAAATAATGAGATAATGAAATAATAAAATTAATGATTATAATGAACATTTTTAAAATTAAATAAAAAACAAAACAAAAACAGACTTTTTTAAAAGTCAGATAAAAGTGTCTCGCACATGAAGTCACACAGAGCCATGTCATGACGTCCCACGAACCGTGGAAATAATATAAGATTTGTTTACTTAGTCATGTCAGTTACTTCTGCTTCAGATCTGGAACTCGTTTAACTCAGAGAAACAATGGTACGATGTTGTGGTTTGTTCATCATCTAAACACTCTGTCGTGATTTGTCCTGTTGTGCTATTGCCATGGCAAAATGTGTCAAGGCAAAAGCTTACTATTTCAACTAAAACTAAAATACATTTAACAGATGGGTCACAGAAAAAGACAACGATAATAGAGATATATTAGTCTTGTTTTTGTTTGTTGTTTGTTTTTGTTTTGTTTCGCTTGTTTATTTGGCAGTTGCTTTTTTTTTTTTCGTCGAGGGGGATTGTTTGATTGTAGGTTGTTTTGTTTTTTATTACCTAACAGTTGAGTAACGGACAAAGTGGGAAACCTTGTTCGCTGACTTCTGCTTCAGATCTGGAACGGGAAAATGAGAGCAAGCCCAAGGGTATAAACGTACCTCAATCCTCTTTCAATGCCAACAACTTCGTTACATAATTTCGTGGGGTCAATGGTTTGCACCCCACGCTTTCACAGCCCCAAGACAAACGCCTAATTGCTAAAACATCGTAGCCTCAGAACTAGTTGTTTTTTTCCAAATTGCACTCTTTACTTCAGTACTCTTAGGACAAAATAATTCTTAGGTAACGACATGTTGTATTGTTTACACCTTATTTGCACTCCTGAATCTGACAAGAAAAAAGCAACATGATAACAAAAACATCTATGAGAGAGAGTTAGTTCAACTTTTTTTTTTTGTTCTTGAAAAATAAGTGGTGACATTAACTCTTCTCTCAGTTATATCTATATATATACAGTATAAACTCCTTTCGGATGCAAGATCTTAAACATCTTAGCCGAGACATGTATTAGCCAAAAATACATTAGTAAAATGATATACAAAATGTGTCTTGGGGCTTCAGAAAGTGAAGGTTACAGTCCATATCACGTTTTAAGAAGCCGTGTAGGTTATACTGAGATGTTAATATAGATTACACAGGGGAGAAAAAATGTGTTACCATCTGAGATTTCAGTCCGATTTTCAGTACCGCTGAATATACCTGTTATACACCAACATTTAGTTTATTTTTAAAAATTTAGTTTTTAGTTATATGCAAATGAAAAACTCAGGTGAAAAATGGTAATTGTCACAGCGAAAATATCGAGGTATGATCCGGTGTCCTAGCTCAAAGTACACCATGGTTTTGTTTTGTTTCGTTTTGTTTTTTGTTTTTGTTAATGGTTTTTATGCTTTCTGAAAATAGGGTTTTCCGTGCTCATCATTGACTATTTCAGTTTGGTTGAATGGTTCTTCCCGCATCCTCATGCTTTTTCAACTCTCTAGTAAAACTCTCAAAGGTGTTCTTTACATTTTGTTACCAGCTGTTCTCCGTATACTGACCAGGATCTCTTCTTAGCTTCTTTTACTACCCTTGATGTATAGGGTGTAATCTTCCTCCGTCTTTGATTTCTACCACTTTTTAAATGCCTTTTTCTTCAGTTGGACGGCTTCCTTCACTTGGTCATTCCACCATGTAGTTGTTTTCCTT
>NW_004797566.1:72903-74388 GCF_000002075.1 Aplysia californica | reverse complement strand
GAGGGGAGGAGTGGGGAGGGGACGGGGAGGGGTCTAGGAGGGGGGTGATGGGGGAGAGATGTGTCAGGTGGGTGGGTGTAGAGACGTGGGAAGTGGAGGAGAGAGATCGGGGAGGGGAGGGGGGGGTGACTCTTCTATCTCAGAGACAATACACATGTCTGGACATAGACCGAGTACAATGGTTTATTGTGTGGGGAGATTAGGAGTGAACGTGAGGGGGCGGAGGGATTAGTGGCTATGTCATTCGGGAAATTATACTTTTAATGTTCGTGTGTTTTTCTTGTTGTTGCTGATGCTATAGCTGTATCTATACATGTTGATATTGTCATTGTCGTCGTGGTTGGTTTTAATGTTGTTGCTGTTGCTGTTATTGTTATTGTTGTTGATGTTATTATGGTTGCCGTAGGTATTCTCTTTCATCTTCTTCTTCTAAGTCGTCTTCTTCTTTTTCTTCTTTTGTCATGGCTTGAGGGCAATAATATTCTTCTTGACCCTACTCCCACATTTTAGAGCTTCCTTGTAACCGTATCGTCAACAAGTAGATTCACACCAACGAGAACTGCACAGAAGATATTATAAGAGTTCCCATAGAGAAAGTAAGCCAGCCATAAACTAGACAGCTACTGTCGTGACCAAGTATATGCAGGGTACACTCAGCCAACGGTGGAAAAGATGTGCACTGTTTTGACAGGGACGTGACAGCCTATTTCCCCCCAACACTAATATTATTCTCATAAGGAAACAGTATCAGTGGTACGATCACCAAACTTGTTAGAAAACACAATTGGGCCTACCCTAAGCTTATTTCCCTTCGATGAAACAGAGAGACCATGAAATCATAAAGATGTCTAATAAACAGTGACTGCCCGCAAATGTGACCGGAATCAGATAACATCTCAATCGTGTTGCGTTGTGGGGAACTCAGGCGAAAGAGCTGTAAGCCTGAAATTTCCTGCATAAAACAGGACGGGAATTCATTTCGTCTCCACATAACTTCCAGCGTTTGTTTCACGCTGTAGTGGCTCCGTTGAATAATTCCAACAGGCAATAATGTTATATCCCCTGTGATGAGTTGAGGTGGGGGTGACGGGTGGGGGTAAGGGTTGAATGAGAATGGGTGTGTTTTGAGTGGGGGAGGGGGGAGGTTGTTGGGGAGAGGGGTTTGTAATCAGCGAGTCAAGACGTTGATGGATTCTACGAGTAGAGAAGACCAAAACACTGAAACTTTTTCATACCATTTAAAATTGTTGTTGTTGTTGTTGTTGACGTTGTTGTTGTCATAAATGGTGATGATGATAATAATGATGAATATGTTAATAATAAATAATTATAACGCATAATTTATCATTTCTATAGCACCCACTCCGTGTGAACACAACTCTAGGCGCTTTACATAAATGCATGTACGAACAATATTCACGCACACGCACACACACACACACACACACACAAACACAGAAACACACAAACACACAAACACACACA
>NW_004797566.1:69352-71146 GCF_000002075.1 Aplysia californica | reverse complement strand
AGACAGAGAGAGAGAGAGACAGAGAGAGAGAGAGAGAGAGACATAGAGAGAGAGGGGGAGAAATAGAGAAAGAGGCAGAGCGAGAGACAAAGAAAGGGAAAGATAGGGAAAGAGAGAGACAGTTTGACAGAAGGAGAGAGAAAGAGAGACAGAGAGAGACAGAGAGGGACAGAGAAAGAGAAAACTATCAACGAAGCCAATGTTCGGCAGTTGACATTTTTCTGTCACCTTTTATTTTTTGACAGTATATTAATAATGAACGCCTGCTTTTCGCACCAGAGACTTTGTGAGTTGATGCCAGCTAGTAGTCCATGGATGATGCCAATAATATGATGCAGTAGGCTGCTGGATTTAAAAGCCAAAGATCAACAGTGTCAGCTTAATACGTCATTGGAAGAAAAAACTATGAATGGGCTAGTTGCCAAGATGTTGTCAAGGTAACTGAGTTTTGCCGGGAAAATTTAAGGATGGCATTCTGTCGGGTTGAAAAAATAAGAAAAGGGTGGTGAAGAAGGAGGGGGGGAGAGGAGGAGGAATGGGGAGAGTAAGAATAGGAAAAAGAGCAAGAATCGGAGGAAGAGGGGAGCGAGAATAAAGTAGACGAATATGAAGTGTAGGTGGAGGAAAGTGTCAGGGAAAGGAGGAGAGGGAGAAGGGGGAGAGGGAGGAGGTAGAGTGATAGAAAGTGGAAAAGAAGGAGTGGGCTGAGGTGGAAGAGGAAGAATGACATGAGACAGAGGAGAAGAAGCAAAAGGAGAAGGTAAAAAAAGGAAGGTGAGTGGATGGGGGTGGAACAATAAGGAGAGAGAAAAGAAGAAAATAGAGAATAAGGAAGAAGAGGAGAACGGTTAATGGTAAGACCCCTAACAAAGAGAAATCTGTTCCTGTACTCAAACAAATCATCTGTTCTTGAGGAGGAGGAGGAAGATGAGAAGGAGGAGGAGGAGACGATAAAGGAGAAGAAAGAGGAAGAGGAGAAAGAGGACGAGGAGAAGGAGGAACTGGAGGGGGAGAAGAAGGAGAGGAGGATGAGGTAAGAGAGAGAGGGGAAGAGGAGGGAGAGGAGGTTGATGAGATTAGAAAAGAGATAAAGTGAGAGAGAGAGAGAGAGAGAGAGAGAGAGAGAGAGAGAGAGAGAGAGAGAGAGAGCAGAATTAGAAAGAGAAAAAAGACGATAGTAAGATCCATGACAAAATGTTATCATTTCTCCCAAGAAGTCTCCGCTGATGAGTTCTAACTGTACATGTCTTTTCCTTTCCCAGTACCATAAGAAATTCGCTGTCTTCGAGGAGGAGGGGGGAGAGGGAAAGGAAGAGGGGAGGGGAGGGGAGGAAAAAGAGGAGTAGAAATGGTGGTAGAAGGTGAATGAAGAGGAGTGGGCGGAGATGGAGATGACAGAATGAGAGGAGATAGAAGAGGAGGAGAGTGAGAAGCATGAGGAGAAGGAAGAAAAGAAGAAGAAAAGGGGGGAAGTAGAAAAAAGAACTGTAGAGGGAGAAGGTAGAGCAGTATAGAAGGAAGGGGAGAATGAAGAAGAAAAAGGAGGAGAAGAAAGAGGAGTGTAAGATCCCAGACAAATCGTAATCCTTCCACCAAAGAAGTCTAAGACAGAATCTAACTCTACATGCCTTTTCCCATTCCTGTACCCAAACAAATCTACGGTCTTCGCGGATCCTCCGTCGGTAAAGGTCAAACGTTATTTCGGCTAATGTCCTTATGACTCGTCAAGAGTGGAGCACCTTCCCCTGTCTGGTTTTCTCTCTCCCCTCTCTCTCTCTCTCTCTCTCTCTCTCT
>NW_004797566.1:67365-67934 GCF_000002075.1 Aplysia californica | reverse complement strand
CCTTCCCACGTGGTAATAGACCTCCTAACTTCGGCTTGCGACGACTTTTCGTCATACAGCTACTTCACACACGCCGTTGCTCTCTTGTCTTCCGAATGTTCATATGATTGTAATTTTTGGAAATGAAGGCGATGGATAGCATTGATATAAGGCAGGCGCTCTCTCAATAGCAGTTTGTACTCTTTACAATGTAATATGTTTACCCCAGAAGACCCCCACAGCACTCAGAAACATTCTTGGCTTCAAAGAAAGCACACAGTGTAATCTGCATATTTCACGCGCTAAAACACTATCAAATTCAAATTGACACGATCTTTCTCTGTAAATGAATGGGTTTCGAACCCGAGAAAATTCCCTTGCTAGCCTAACAACTAGAGCTCAGATGAAATCCTCGCATCATTTGTTATTATATTCCTACATATTTTTTCTTAATTTATTATAGGGAGAAGGAAAAATTAACCACTTGTACAAACAGATTTAGAATTATGATGATGATCATGATGATGATGAAGATAAAAATATGAATAGTAATAGTAATAATAACAATAATAGTAATGTTAATAATAATG
>NW_004797566.1:66225-67264 GCF_000002075.1 Aplysia californica | reverse complement strand
TGTTGCAGGCAATACACTTTAGACACTTCTTTAACACCATGGGGGAAAAAACTAAACTCGTTTTTGTTGTGATGTTTCTATCAGGAACCTAGAAAGAGGGTGGGTAGTGGGTGCTCTGGTGTGGTTCACTCCTTCTTTCCCATCAAACGTTTGTCTTCCTGATCTCTCTTCCTTTTTTGTGTTTGTTACTCGCTTGTAACACCTCTAAAACTTCGGCACTTATAATTGTGTGACCTTTTTTGTGTTGCAACGTAAAACACTTATTAAAACTAAAGGAATTAGGAAAAGCTAAAACATTTAAACATTGACAATAGCACTTTGCATTTCTGTGTTATTGAAAGGTGCATTATTTTAGATAGAGCTTTGGGAGGGTGTAAAACTAGAAGATTCCCACAAGTCGGCTTACTTTTTCTGAGTGGCATCAGTTCCAGATTACTGAAAGATGATCTCATTGCTGGATTTCTTATTTTCCTTGATTGCTGTAAGTGCAAGAAAATTAACTGATGATACTTGTTTTTCTGGTTTGCAATAGGCTCAAGAACAACGATTGATGCTATTGCTGCTATTTTTTCCCTGAGTGCCATAAGTTCAGATTGATGGTCACTTAGTCTCTTTTTTTTCTTTTTGAGGCAAATACAATGTAACCCTATCCGTACGTCATGTTTTACTACCGTATCCTTACGACGACGTGGGGAACTCTGTGCCACCACTTCCAAATAGGAAATTTACTCACTATTCCGATCCACGCGCTTTGCATAGCAGTCTGTAAAAATGATTTTTTGAGTAATACTGAAAGTTTCAAAGAGATCTTCGTACTAGAAATATTCTAAAATGTGAAGAATACAACCCCGGGGGTACAAAATGACCCCATTGCGTAAGGATAGAGATGATAATTTGTGTGTGTGCCTGGTGAAAGGGACCACATGTCGCATTTTCTCAAACCGAGATATCAGGCTTCAAAAACTTTGACAAAAACTAAGTTCCATTAAAAATGGATTCTTCAGCCATTTATTTATTGATATTTACAAGGATTTGGGTT
>NW_004797566.1:59362-61243 GCF_000002075.1 Aplysia californica | reverse complement strand
ACACACACACACACACACACACACACACACACACACACACACACACACACAAACGTGCATAAAGATGTATTAAGCGTTATGGTGCGCTCACAATCACTTAGTCCTTTCATATACATCAAAGCAAATTAAATAGACTATAAAGTGTATTTCTTCAAGTTACTGTGGCAAAACAGATGAGGTATTTGCTTTCGTTAAAAGGTTTCTAAATTATTCATAGATCATAGCCTATTAAGCAATGGGTTTCATACAAATGGGTCAGAGAATGGGAGCGACTCGCCTGTCCACCGTGCTTTTAGTTCGTGTACATGATGTTGAAAAGAGATATTACACTAGTTGATATTACTTTTAGTTTAAGTTTTCGTAAGAGTTTTATGGCACTTGCAACACAATAAGGTCAAGTAAGTGCTAGAGATTAAGGACGTTACAAGATAGTAACAAACACAAAAAAAAGGAGGAGGAGAGATCAGGACGATCGATATTTGATAGGAGAGCATGAGCAGACCACACAAGAGCACCCACCAACCACCCTCGTTTCTTGATTAGTGTTTGTTGTTTTGAAAACAGAATTTGCACTAGATGGTCTTTTTTGGTAAATGTTAAACTACAATTAGGTCTGTCGGGTCTTAATGACACTGTGATATGCTGACTACTCATTAGCGGTGTTGTTTTGAATGCGAAGAAGTTGTTGTTTTTTGTTGTTGTTGTTGTTGTTGTTGTTGTTGTTGTTGTTGTTGTTGTTGTTGTTGTTGTTGTTGTTGTTGTTGTTGTTGCTGGTGTTTATCAGGCTATTTTTGTGGGGGCGGGGGATGTTTCTATTTTTATTTTTGTTTGTTATTTTTGTATGTTTGTTGTGTGTTTATTTTTTAAATTATTTTCTTTTCGCCTACTAGGCCAGCTGAAATTAATTATAGTAGACCAGTTGAGATGAACGGTGATTTTGGGGCTTTTGTTGCTTTGCGTTCCTCAACTGATCGTTTTTTTGGCTAAAAGTAGGACTTTTTATGACTATGTAATGAGCCAATGTTGAAAAATTTCTAAATAAACAAAAATTGCCAAAGAATTGAGCTGCACGAAAGAAAACCTTCCCAAAAAAAGAAATTACCCATAACGCTGAATCGGCTTAAACCCACATATGCGAGACAGCTGGATAGCCATCGGTTTGGCTCTTTTTATGGGTTGGAGAGGTTGCTCAAAGACGAGAAGAAAATAAGATATTCGCAATAGTCCAATTAAAGTAAATTGGACTGCACTGGGATGGGTAAGAAAGGGGGGAAAAAGAGACAGCCAGAATTAAAAGTTTTTAAAAAATTTTAAAAATGATTACAGAATGAAATTTTAAAAAGTAAACCAAATAAATTCAAACAATTGAGACAGCTAAAAAAAAGTAATAAAAACAAAATTCGTCAATGCAATTGGTCAATCAGTTTGACACCCAGTAGACAGAACTTACCTGTAAATCGTGCTCGGCAGTCTATCCGTCGTGCTCAGCTTCTAAAGTACTCACTCAAAGGACGCCAGCATTTTGCCAGATCTGTCACCGGGCGCGCGGGTAATCAAAGAGTGGCTGCCTCCCAGAGTCTCGGCCGTGCGCGTGCACAACCCATGGGCTGCTGGTGCTGCTGCTCTCTCGCGCTCACTCACGGAGCAAGTTTGTCACTTAAGGGAGAGTCTGGCGTCACTAAATTTTGGAGAACTGCCTGGAGGGGGAAAATCTCTCGCTTCCTCTCCCTCTCATACTTTTTGTTTTTGTTATTGTTGTTGCTGTTGTTGTTGTTGTTGTTGTTGTTGTTGTTTCTTTGACTCTTTCTCGATCTGACTTGTTTCCTTTTTTTCTTTCTTTTTTTTTACTTCTTTTCTCTCTTTCTCTTTCTCTTCCCCCCT
>NW_004797566.1:57675-58838 GCF_000002075.1 Aplysia californica | reverse complement strand
GAAAGAAAGAAAGAAAGAAAGAAAGAAAGAAATCACCTCTCCAGCCTCAACAGCACAAAGTCCGCTTCGACTATCAAGGCAACCTGGAAATAGAGTTCACAAGAGAGTGGCAAACATACAAAAGAAGTAAAGGAAAAATCACGATAGTAGTAAGGATGAGGAAAGAAAAAGCAGCAGTTCCCCCTTGGTTGTTCCGGCACAACACGAGCATGACATTGATAAATCAGCCCATTTACAATTCTACTGTGCATAAAAACATGTTAAATCCCCCCTTTGCGAAATGTCTAAAGACAACTCCAGTCAGTAGCACTGCACCAAAGTAGTAACTGTTGTTGGCGCTAAAGGATTAAGCGAGTACCGATAGGAAACCTAAAAGGCAAATGCTTTAACTCAACTCGACTGTCATGCTTTGGACGCAAATGAGTTTAATTCCCGAGGTAGCTTTCTTGAATTTGTTTTTCTGGGGAGATTTTTAATGGCTCTCCATAGGATGCACTTCGCTTGATCCTGTCGGGGACAATGTTTTGTTTATTTAAATGTGCTGTCTCGTGATAAATTGCTCATCGGTATTCAAAACTACGCAAAACGTTTGCCGCGTGCACTTTGCACGATGGTTTGGAGATAGGGATGGGGAAAAGTGGGAAGTCATTTTAAAGATTAATGTAATTCAGACGGATGTTCAGCATATTCCCAACTTACAACAACTACTCTCACTCGCTCATCTTTCGGTTCCTTAACTGATAAAAGTGTACGGAACGGGATGCAGAGAATGAGGATGGGGGAAGTGGAGCCGGACACTGGTATTTTCTTCTCCTCTCCCACTACCCAACCATCCTGTTCTGTGCTCCTGTCGTTTTTACCATTATATAATACAATCCCAAAGACTTGTGTAAAATTCTACCTTTTTGTTTCGGTAAATGTTTTACGGCGCTCACAACTGCATAAGGTCGTATGAGCGCGTGTGACACATGAATCCTACTAGTTTGGTTGGCATTAATTTTGAATTTTGCCACCAAGGGATCTTTAACGTGCGCAACTTGCACATAGGACCCCGGAGATTTTTCGCCTTTACTCGGGAAGGCTATATAGGTATTAGATTTTATCTACCCTGAGATCAGAGGTTTGGCTGAAAGACAGCAGAAAGAAAGAGGGAAGGAGTAGCA
>NW_004797566.1:47558-57492 GCF_000002075.1 Aplysia californica | reverse complement strand
CCCCCAACCAACAACCCATCCTCCCTTCACCTCTTCCCCAACCAATCATCCTACCCTCCAATCTTCGCCCCACACCCGTCCACCCTTCCCAGTCCTCACTTGCCCGCCCAACCATAATGTCATTGTATGATGTAGAGAAATAGCATCATTCATTCATTAAAAGTGGTTTCGTCCAACTTTTATGTCACCACAAGCCCTTTTCGTCTTTTGTCGATCTGTTGACAAACTATCAGGTTAAGTCAATATTAATCCTCTACCCACCACACACCTTTTCTCTACACCACTCCCCCTCCCTTCCTTCCGTCAAACCCACGGCCCCCAATTCCCCAACCATTTCTCTGTCCTAAATGATTAAGTCCAAAACCCAAATCTACACATTTGTCGACTGTCTTTTAAAACGACACAAGTATGCATCCTGTTGGGTGTTCAGCTTATAAACAGAATCAGATACTTAGACTATCGCACAGTAAAGACGTAGATGTAGTGTCCAGATACCATTGGCCCACGCATGAGGAAAAACGTTAGGTTCGATAAGACAACTTGTAAAAGAAGCGATATATCTATCGTTTGATTGTTGGAGGCTTCCCAATCTTCCGGCTGACTTCAGAAGAATTGGACTGTCGGAACATGCTGTAACGTTGAATTTCATGGTGTCGAACCCTAATAGAATCTTTGAGCAAAGCCAATGGAAAGGAACATTCTAGATCAGACGTTGATCAATTATTCATTCTTATCCATCCCTTGGCTCCAGTAGTAAGCTGTTTAACACGCTGAACTCATGTCGTCCTAATCATTGTTTTGTGTTTTTTGGTGGTTGTTTTGCAATGTGATTCTTATTGACTTTTTATGTGGTCAGAACAATCTTCTGCTTCCTCATTTGCATGTTCATTTGCATATTCCCTCCATTTTGTCTGATCGGTAAAACCGTATCTACGTAACAAATCAGTTGGCTCTGCACAAGGGAGTGTGTTTTTCGTGATGTTTGTGAAATTGTATGTATGTGTGTATTTGTCTGTGTGCACATGCGAGTGTTTTGTGTGTGTGTGTGTGTGTGTGTGTGTGTGTGTGTGTGTGTGTGTGTGTGTGTGTGTGTGTGTGTGTGTGTGTGTGTGTGTGTATCTGTGAGTATGTGTGTATTTGTGTGCATGCGTGCGTTGAAGAGAAAGATGTAGAGAGACACACACACACACAAACACAGAAAAACAGAGAAAGAGAGAGAGATGGAGTGAGAAAGAGACAGAGAGAGACAGAGAGAGAGACACAGAGACGGAGAAAAACAAAAGCGTGACAGACAGGCAGATATTTTGAGACTACAATGAATGCATTATTCTCTATTATGTATACTGACGGTCATTAAGAACACATCACTTACAAAACTATTCAAATATTTGTGATGTGTTTATTTATTTTTTACAGCATATTATGTACCATTGCATTCTATGGTTATTTTGTGAATATTTACAGCTGAAATGAAATGAAAAGGTAAATCTGCACCTCGAGCACAAAGGCATGAAGTAACAAAAGTCTTGTTTAAAAAATCAGAGCGGTAAATTGAGTTTTTAACACTACTTTAGTATCGTGTATGTCCTCAACTGGCCTGAATACAGGATTGGCAGGGTTTTCACATGGAATTGACAAGAGTCTGAAAGAACACTTGTGGAATCTGTACCCCCTCATTTGTCAAAGAACGCCTCAGCTCTTGGAAATTGTGTAAAGGTCTTCAACAGGACAAATGGCAGCCAAGCTCGTCCCACAACTGCTCAATTGGTGCCATGTCAGGAGACAGTGATGGCCAAGGCAGGACCAACGTACAGGCGTCTGGGTGCAAGTCCTACTTCCAGCAAACGGCGTCGCATGGCCCATTCAAACACTGATACACGCCGATCAACCACTTGACGACCTGTTTCCGGTGCTGCGGAAAACTATCACGAAGCTAACGTTGGTGAAGGTAAAGGTCTTGCGCTGGTTCTGTAACTCGTTGTTGGCCGCTCCATCGCCGATCTGCTGTAGATCCAGTAGTTGGATTTCTTTGAGACAACCGGATAACAGTCGAGCGGCTACAGTTCATGCGCCTGGCAACTTTCCGTGCTGCCATTCCGGCTTGGCGCATTCCAAGGACTCTTTCACGTTATTGCATGGAAAGTCGCTGCATTGTTTACGAGAAACAAAATCGTCGCATAGAGCAAAGAATGTCAGTTTTTGTTATGGGCGAATATAATCTCTCCTTAACAGGCAAAAAGTTCTGTCTCGCTAACTAAAAAAAGTTAAACTTGAGGTCGACACTTCGGATTTTTACATGTTGCACGTGCGCATTGACAGTTTGAACGACGAGCTTCAAATTTTGTGTGATCGGTAACATCTGTTGTCTGTGAACTTTTGTCAACCTCAGTTAATGTCATTGGATAAATTTACATGCAAAATGTGCTCAATCCAAAATGGTGCATTTTAAATAACCGTCAATATATATGTGGGTGTGCCTATGTATGTATGCATCCTTGTGTGTGTGTGTGTGCGTGTTTGTGTGTGTGTGTGTGTGTGTGTGTGTGTGTGTCTTAATGATTATATGTAATGTTTGTCTGCATGAGTGTTAATGCAGACATTGTTTTATTTTGCGTGTTATATTATGTTTTATTTTTAGATGTACTCTTTTGAATTTTAATTGTTTTGCTGATTTGTCTTTTTCGTGTTGCCTTTCGAGGCAGAGGTTGGAGGTGTTTGATAGACTGTGGGAGAAGGGATTATAATTTTGCGTGTCGATTCTCCTTATGAAAAAAAACAAAAAAACATGAGCGCGGTCGCTGTGAGAAACAAGAAAGAGGGACGAGGTTGGGCCTAAATATTGTGAATCACTCTGTAACATTTGCAACTCTTTGTCATTTATAGGGAGATTTTATGACGAATGGAGAATCTATCGCCGTTCTTTTATGTGAGGTAATGTCTTACTGAAAGCATATGGATGGGTTTGGAGCTTCTGAGATAGATTTGGGCAAAAACATGCTGAATAGCGATCTCTGATGGAGGTGTTTGCATGCCATCGTAAACAACGAATTAGCTCGCAGCAATTCTTGGCGTTTCTTGTTTTTTAACTTGTATGTTGAGCTTAATGTTTTTTCGTTGGACATCACAATTCATGAATGTTTACAAAATGTGTCACGACACGAAGGAATCAGGCGCTCGTCAATATTGTGCTGTTGTATTATCTTAAAACGTGTTTATCTGTCTTGCTTATGGTGGGAAAATACCCATTTATCTTGAATGGCAGTCACCATTTTTGTGATTGAAAGTGATTGGGATCGACGTTTTTCACACGTAAAATTAGCGAGAAAATGGCCGCCAAAGAGTGATGACATCCAAAACTTGAATGTCCGTATACATGTAACTGCAAATTTACGTTTTCTGTGCCTTTCATCCTCATTTTTCATTATTTTTCTTTTTGGCGGGATTTTTTGAATGTCAGTTTCAATCCTTCATCGATACAATTCAGATCATTAAGGAGGCAGGATTCAGTCCCTTCCTCCCTAGATCAACCACAGATGAGAGGGATACATCGTTGCAGGAAGACCGAGATACTCGATACAAATTTTCTCACCATTCGGGAATCGAACCCGTGTCTCCTGCTTGCGACACTCTTCATCATAGTGCCCGCTGTTTAGTTCATTGTGTATTCTCCGAGCATGACGTCAGACGCACTCTAGACTCTGTTATTAATTAATACCAAGTGCACGGTGTAGAACTCTGTGCCAATTAGCTACCTTAGGTTAGAGTTACAAAGTTCTATCTGCTCAGTTCCTAGTTTTGAGAAATAAGGTATCAAAACATTTTGAATTTTACAAACTGTAACTTTTTTCAAATGCTGTTCTTGGAATATCTTGATTACGATTTACACTGATCTTATGATTTTGATAGAGCAGATAAAACATTAAAATTTGGTTTCTTCTGACCTCATGTTCTTATAGCAACCCAAAGCGACGAAACTTTTCAGATAGAACTTCTAAATTCTGAGGTAGCGATTTTCCTGTTTGACAAACTTGAGGATGGTCATGATGAGACACATACTTTGATTAAAATAATTGTGGTCAACTTTCAATTAGAAGGCTATTTACTTCGTGCCAAATGACGGTGTGGGATCAAATCTTTTCTTTGCGTGCGGAATGCAATAGGCTCAGTCTAATAGACTTCCGGCTCATTTCTGATGCAGCAAAGCAGAGGTCTGTTTGATCTAATATACAGGGGCCAGCGGCATTTCCTGACTTGATGGGTCTATTACATGACCAGTTAAAAGTGACCCTTAGTCCATCCTCTGTCTTATAAGAAAGTTCAACATAATGCAGTCTTGGTAAAAGATTCTTCGTTTTTATTATCTTCGAAATTAAGCAAAATAAAAACAAAAAACACTCCAAAAACAAACACACAAACACACAAACAAACATAGAAACAAACAAAATCAAGGGGAAAAATCACTTGAGAGTCATTCTCTTAATTTTGCAACGCTGGTTCCGAATTCGAAAGCATTTTTTTTTTGCCAATAGGACGTAGTTTTCATTAACCCTATCCGTAAGTCGTGTTTTATAATCCTATCCATACGACGTGGGGAACTCTGTGCCACGACTTTCCAAATTGAAAATTCCTCATTAATCCGATCCGTATGCTTTGCATAGCAGTCTGTCAAAATGACTTTTTGAGAAATACTGGAAGTTTTAACGAGATCTTCGAAGTAGAAAGTATTCTAAAATGTGAAGAATACAACCCCCAGGGGTACAAAATGACCCCAGGGCGTACGGATAAGTGAAAGTTCTATCTTCAGCGGACCACAGGCAAAGAAGAACGCAAAGTCAGTCGGATGCACAAACATCGAGCTTATGGCCATCAAAAGTAACAAAATGGTTCGTGAGTGATTCTTTTTCTTGCTGGATTTAGAAAACCAAATAAAAGAAGTGGCCACTGATCATGTAGATCGGATGTCCTTTCATCTTTTTTCGTTTGTTCTGTCCTCCATCGTGTATTTTATCCTCTTCTGTGTCTTTTATCGGTTTTTTTTTTTCATGTGTTTTGTCCTTTTTCGTGTGTTTTATCCTCCCGTCTGTATTTCATGCTTTTTTCGGGTGATTTCCCCCCTTTCTTGTGTTTTATCCTTCTTTGTGTGTTTTTTCCTCTTACGTGTGGTTTATCCTTTTTTGGCTGTTTTTATACTCCTGCTAGTCTTCTATCCTCTTTAGTGTGTTTTTCCCTCTCTGTGCGCTTCCTCTAACTATTTCACCTTCCTGCACTTGATTCCACTCTCCTCCCCGTTTCTTTCTTATTACCGTCCATTTGTTTCTTTCATCGCTGGACCGGCGAACTTTTGGGGTTTTTCTTGCAGCTGGATTCAGGGATGTGGTGAATAAGTGAAACTGGGTGTCGTGAAGACAAACTTCATAAAATTAGCCTCTTGATTTGGTAGTGTTTGACCAACATATCCTGCTATTTTTCAATTTATTTTTGCTAAAAGTTCTCTTCTGTTCCCAGTTTCCTGTGGTATCGTATGGCTTCATTTGCTTTTTCATTGTTCAAACTGATCCAGAATGATCGAGTGGTTAGCGTGTGCTCCCGTGTGGTTTGCTCCTTCTTTCCTATCGATCATCTGTCATCCTTACCCCCCCCCCCCCACACACACACACACCCTATTTTTGTTTTATTTGTAGCTCTCTTGTAAGACGTCTAATCTTCGGGTTTTATGTGACCTTGTTGTGTTGCAAGTGAAGTAAAACACTTACCAAGCCCTGAGCGATAAAATCGAATTTCGACAACCGTTTCAGAAAGTGTCCGTCTGGCATAACATCACGGAAACCAAAATGCGATCCTGCATGTGCGTGGGGACACGATTTTACGGTTTCATCGTCATCGTCATCATTATCATCATCATGATCATGATGATCATCATCATCGTTATCTTTCTCACCCTGCACCAGGGTATGGGCAACGGAAAAACGCTTGTGCATACTAGGTCAGTTAGGTTCAGAGTAGGGAACTTAAGTTTACGTTTACCCCTTCAGCAACTGCCCTAAAAACACACTCACATCCTATCACCTTCAGTTCTTTTTTACATAATGTTTCCTTAGTGTCCTGCTTTCTTTTGCTTTCAGAGAGAGAGAGGGAAAAAGAGAGAGAGAGAGAGAGAGAGAGAGAGAGAGAGAGAGAGAGAGAGAGAGAGAGAGAGAGAGAGAGAGAAGACGACTACAATATTCAAAGATGTTCAATAGCTCCATTCGCCGTTTTAGCCATGCCTTTTTTATGCTTATGTATTCAGACTTAACTCATTTTTCGTTTCGCTTTCACTTAGACATGTAAAGTATTTGACATTACATAGAGGAGTTTTATCAATCTTTAATACATGGTCTGGGATGATAGTTGTAAAGCACCTTATTAAATATGTTTATGGAGTGGGAATAGGTCATATAAATGCAATTATTAACATTATTATTCGGTTTGTATGGTAACGTATTCGAGTCTTGCGATATAATATAGCACTTTTGTCTGATCGGTCAAGACAGGCTCTTTACTTCCGTGTCCATTCACTGTGGGAAACAGCAGCAAGCTGTCGATGATGTCAGCCAGGAACGCAGTACTGTCAACGTAAGACATGTTAAATAAATAAATGACATATATTATGTGCGTAGGTGTGTATACATATATATTCGGAGGCCTGTCAACGCTACAGAAGTTACTACAACTCAGAAAGTATGGAAATTTACACAAGTTGTCCAAAATAGAACCAAGTAGTGCTTATTAATTCTTTGGTAGTCCAACAATTCATGTATATTTCAAAATGCTTTTTGATCGTACCGACCACAAACAGTGGAGGAAATGGCACAAATGGAACAGCCGCGAGTCCAAGGTCTCGCAAAGTCTCGAAGTCATTTGCAGGATAGACAAAAAAATGCGTGTGTACAACAACAAAAACCCCACAATAATGCAACTAATAAACTTAAACAAACGGTATTAATACTAAATATTATAACCATTTGCGTGTTTTAACGTTTAGAGAGAATAAAAATAGATCTAGCAGCTGTGTTTTCACGTGTATGGAGTAAAAAGGAACAGCTGATATTCCGAATTCTATTTCCGTTTTAAACCAAAACCTGACTAGAGCCGTGCGAAGTGATGGAAGATGCCATCTCGAGATTGGGTCAGGTAGGCTAGGTCTAAGTCTATATCTAGATCTAGACAGATTAAGAAAATATCATCTCGAGATAGGGTCAGACACCGATCTCGCCAGATCCACCGGCAAGCAGGTGTAGATCTACCGTTGCAAGATAATATAGATCTAAATCTTGATCAAAATCTTAGGCATGATCGGGCTGATCGAACACAGTGTCCCCCAGCTCTATATAAGAATGCAGACAATCCACTTCCACCTCACGAACTTTCAAGAATGACATTAATTTGTCGATTTTGCAAGGCAAAAATGGTTCAGGAAGAAAATAAGTCTACTTGCTGCATGAATGGACAGGTGAATTTATCACCTTTACCACCGCCTCCAACAATTCTGAAGGATCTTCTAATTCAAAACACTGCTGAGGCAAAACATTTTAGGAAAAATATAAGAGCTTTCAATTCAAGTCCGGCATTTGCCTCTTTGGGAGTTAAAGAAACCGCTTTACCACATTGTGTGTATTGCTTCCGAATCCAGGGACAGGTGTATCACAAAATAGGGCCGTTACTGCCAGAGGATAACATGTTTAACAGCAAACCCGCTTTCGCACAAATGTATGTGCATGACACTGATAATGAGCTGACAAAAAGATGACACAGATAATGAGCTGACAAAAAGATGACACTGATAATGAGCTGACAAAAAGATGACACTGATAATGAGCTGACAAAAAGATGACACTGATAATGAGCTGACAAAAAGATGACACTGATAATGAGCTGACAAAAAGATGACACTAATAATGAGCTGACAAAAAGGTGTTCATGGAACTCTGGATTAAACATCGGTAAAATGCATCAGTTACAAACTATGTTGCATGAAGTCAAACCATGTGTTCACCAGTTTTCACATGCAGCCGAGCAAATATAAAACGCTGGGAATCAAGCTAATGAAATAAAAATGGTGCTCAAAACAGACTCCTCTAAGGATGCCAGGAGGTACAATACTTAAAAAGCTGGCATCACCATAGAGAACCTACTTCAGCACAGATTCAGCATGTGATGTAGACAACCCTACACTTTTCCCTTTTGAGTTTCTTAATGCTTTAACAATCTCTGGGCTACCACCCCCAGGTTTTAAAGTTAAAAGTAGGGGTTCACATAATACTATTAAGAAATATGAATCCGAGTCACGTTTTACTGAATTAAACACGTTTGATTGTTACTCAGCTTGGATCAAGAGTCATTGAAGGAAAAGTCCTAACTGGAAAAAGTAAGGGAAAATGTGTTTTCATTACCAGAATCACATTAACTCTATCAGATTCTGGCCTGCCCTTCACTTTGCGCAGTCGTCAATTTCCAGTTCATTCGTGCTTTGCGATGACCATCAATAAAGCGCAAGGTCAGACATTAATTTGACAAAGTTGGTGTGTATTTACCAGAACCTGTTTTCACACATGGACAGCTTTATGTGGCTTGGTCAAGGAGAAAAAGTTTCCAATCCGTCACAGTTTCTATACATGATCATGAAGGTCAATTTTTTACAAGCAACACTGCGTACAGGACCATACTGTAACAGTCTTCAAAATGATGGCCGCACTTTTTTTTTATTTGCCACGTGAGTCATCAGTGTTGTATACTGTCATCTAAATGCTGCCTTCTCTTAGTGCTATTTCTATCTCTAATAATGTCTTGCCCCGTTCTATGAACGGGTTGATGTACTAGTATATTATTTTATAAATATATATATATATATATATGTATATATAATATATAATATATAACATGTGTGTGTATATATAATATCACCTATCTCCAGAAAGAAATGTGCAAGATGATCATTATCTACTTCAAAACCAGTGTTTTGAATAATCAGACTCTCAGACAATATACATGTGTGTTTGTGTTTGTGTGTTTGTGTGTGTGTGTGTGTGTTTCAACAAGGTTAGGCGACAGGACACATCACTGTCTAGCTCCTTGAGTGCTGTTGAAGCATATTTTTTTTTGGTACCATCCTATTAGATTGTCTCTGTTTTGGGTTATACAAAGTAAAGAAAATTGAGCCCTTTGTGCTTCCATTCTAACACGAACAGATTAAAGAATGACAGAGATAATAATATGTGAGGCAGCGTGCTGAAATCAAGCGCTCGTCAAAATAATGGAAGTCAAGAAATCGGCATGTTCCCACAGGTTTGGGAATATTAATCGAATATTTGCTTTTTGGTTCAACACCTTTTTTGCCCCTTAATGAGCAAATTTCTGTGTGGATTTTACTGAAAAACATTGATTAAAGGCAGAACAAATGTAAATGTTCAGTTCCCACGGACTCTCGAGCTAAGGAAATAACTCAACTTTTTATCGTTAATTTTACTTTTGAAAGCAGCTGACCCCCATTTCCCTCAATGGCCAATATCTTGACTTGCACCCAAGATAAATGGATATTTTTTTTTAAAACACAAAAAAACAAGGCTTTAAGAAGATACCAAGAACTCTATATGCCTCAAAATTGACCAGCGCCTGATTCCACGGCGTCGTGACACATAATGGATTTATCATTATTGTAGCTCAAGACATGGTTCCAAGTGAATTCTCCATCAAGTTACTGTCTGTTCAATTTGAAAAATTGTTCCAAATTGGATATTTTTAACCTGACAAGTTTTCTTCAGCTGTCTGCCTTTTTATTGATCCCTGCCATCTTTTTGATAACAAGTATTTTCTATTGTGTGTGTGTGTGTTTGTGTGTGTGTATATGTGTGCGTATGTGTGTGTATGTGTGTGTGTGTGTGTGTGTGGATGTGTGTGT
>NW_004797566.1:43985-45426 GCF_000002075.1 Aplysia californica | reverse complement strand
ATCTATCTATATATCTGTCTATCTATCTATCTATCTATCTATCGATCTATCTATCGATCTATCTGTCTATCGATCTATCTATCTATCTATTTATCAATCTATCTATCTATCTATCTTTTTTCATTCTTTTTTTTTGTCTTCATTCTTTCTTTCTGTGTTTATTTAGGTTTCTTATTTTGTTACATATTGAACACAAACAAGTGAATGTAGACAAAATTGCTGCTGAACCAATCGCAATTCAAGAATGTCCTATTTTCGAATAGAGAACGGGTTCAAGGCATGGCAGTCCCACAAAATGACCGATGTATCCGTCTCTTTGTCTTTGAACGTTTAACAACGTTTCTGTTTGTTGTTGTTTTTGTTTGTTTTTTGTTTTTTGTTTTTTGTATTTGTTGTTTGTTGCTGTTGTTGTTGGGGTTTTTTCTTTTGTTTTTTCTTGTTTTTTTTGTTTTTTGTTTTTGTTTTTGTTTTGTTTTTGGGGTGGGGGTTTCCAACGTATGGTTTTTTTTTCGCCTTTGGGTGTTTTATTTTTGTATTGGGAGGATCACCATCTTACCTGCTAATGAGATTGTTTTGTATAAGGTTATAATCATAACGTTTCCGTTTTAAAAAATAGGGCTCTCTAGTTTTGTTAAATTATTTTTCTCTTGGTGGTTTACCGCTTTATGCCATATTATTTCGTTTCTCCATGCTATTGTGGCGGGCATTCGTCTAAGATTTCAGGCTTTACTAGAATTGTGAATCTAAATGAAACACATGATTTCCCCCACAATAGACTGGGGTAATGGAATATTTTCTTGTCCCTCACTCAAAGAAGCTTGTGTTCGTCTCGTCTATAAATATTGTTCGTTCCATCCATCGTGGTTTTGATCTCCTCTCTGAGATTCATAGAGCGACCAGGCAGGGACTCACACGCCAGACCGGGCACTCATTTAGACTTCAGAGATCAATGGCAGCGGCTCAAGACAGCCCGTGACGTCATCAGACACGTCATTAGTAGACAGACGGTGGACGTGGATGCTGGAAATTGGACAAAATTGATCGGAGGAATGAGTTAGTAATGAAGCGTTTAGAACAAAACGTTTTCATGAAAGGCTCGTTATTAACATTTGTCCGCTTTTCTTTCTCTTGATCTTCAGGTTTTTGTTGGGTGTTTTATTATTTTTGTTTCCCATTTGATGAAAGAACGTAAAGAAGCGCTTAAACAATATTTTGAAAGAAACAAATTATACTAGTCTACAATAGAGAACGTGTCACCATCCCCTCGCTCCGTATGATATATTATGAATATAACTTTATAAAAACGCTTAAAGCACATGCGATTTAATTTCTTTTACAAACGTTACTACATTTCAAAATACACCTCAAACAGATGTTGGGTGTTTGTTGAAACGTAAAAGTGTGTTTACGTGTGTGTGTGAGTGTGTGTGTGTGTGTGTGT
>NW_004797566.1:40758-42252 GCF_000002075.1 Aplysia californica | reverse complement strand
TGTAAAAGCTGTTAAGAGCATGAAAACAAGAAAATCTCCAGGAATGGACAAGCTGAATGCTGAATTGTTCAACCACTATTCAAAACCATATGGGAGGGAGAGCAGATTCCCGAGGATTGGAGCACTGGAGTCATTGTTAAAGTACCAAAGAAAGGTGCTCTTAGAGACTGCAACAACTGGAGAGGTATCACGTTGTTATCAGTTCCCAGCAAGATCCTGACCAAGATTATTATTTATCGGATGTCTGATGCCGTAGACAGCTGCTCAAGAAAAGAACAGGCAGGATTCCGCAAATAAAGAAGATGCACAGATCAGATATTTGCCCTCTGCAGCATAATAGAACAGTGCACGGAATGGCAGAGACAACTTTATGTCAACTTCGTTGATTTTGAAAAAGCATTCGACAATGTGCATAGAGAAAGTCTTTGGTACATTCTACGATCTTATGGAATCCCTTGCAAGATAGTGGAGGTCATCAAGAGCTTCTACCAAAACTTCAAGTGCGTTATTGGAAACAATACCACTGCTTTTGAGGTAAAGACAGGGTTTAGACAATGATGCAACATGTCAGCAATTCTGTTCAACCTGGCCATTGACTGGGTCATGAGGAAAACAAAAGAGGATACATCAAGAGGCATAAGGTGGACCCTCTTCTCCACCCTCGAGGATCTTGACTTTGCCTTCGACCTTGCACTACTCTCCCATACCAACCAGCACATGCAGGAAAAAACAAACCGACTCCACAAATACGGACGCCAGATTGGGTTAAGAATAAGCCAGAGGAAGACAGAAGTGATGACACTGAATGTAGACTCCCAACGCTGATTAGAGTGAACAACACAGACCTGCCTATAACAGACACATTTACCTACCTATGCAGCATGATCAAAACTGACGGCGGCGGCAATGCAAGATCTGTACACAGAAGCATGATCAACATCTGGAAGTCCGGACAGTTTAGTATACAAACCAAGTTAAAGATGTATAACAGCTGTGTACTATCCACACTCCTATATGACGCTGAATGCTGGAGGATGACTGATCATAACCGTGCCAAGCTGTCTTCCTTTCATACAACCAGCTTACGCCAAATTCTCAGAATCTTCTGGCCCGACAAGATATCCAACGCTGATCTGTTATGTAAATGTAGGCAAGAGAACATGACAACCATAATAAAAAGGAGAAAGTGGAGATGGATAGGACATGTTCTGAGAAGAGAGCCAGACTCAATTGTGAAGACTGCCCTCCACTGAACACCCGAAGAACGTCGCAAAAGGGGCAGGCCTGGAGACGCACAGTAGAGTCTGAAATAAAGTCCTGGAATCATTTGTGGAGAACGCTGACCAAGATGGACCAAAACAGACAGAGCTGGAGATCCTTTGTTGCTGCCCTAAACGCCAGATTGCGTAATGGGTGGTAAGTAAGTAAGTAAGTATAGTATATAAATATAACATATATACATATACACACAAACATGTAATATATTATTTCATT
>NW_004797566.1:34825-37159 GCF_000002075.1 Aplysia californica | reverse complement strand
ACTACTACTACTACTACTACTACTACTCCTACTACTACTACTACTACTACTACTACTACTACTACTACTACTTTAGTATCAATATGATTATTATCATCATATTATATTAGTAAACACTACATTAGATTTTTCAGAAACGTTCATAGGGCATTACAAAATTTTTACAAGGATTAAAAACATTTCAAAGACGGTGCTTAGACCTCCTATTTTCATTTCTTAAATCCCTGTTGGTTTGTTGTTGTTTTTTAGGGAGGGTGGGGGCGGGGGTGGAGGGTTATCTTTCTGAGGAGTCAACTCGACAATGATTATAATGTTCCGTTAGGAACGGAACAAAGTAATGCTTACTGTAACAAAGTAACAAAGTATACGGTTGGAGCAGACAGTACTATTAACGCGCCCACGGTCTCCCAACAAAGAACTACTGAGAATCTGAGAATAATAATTAAAACTCGAAGATACGGGCGAGCTCGCATCCGGGAAGTGGGTGTTGTTCTTTGGGTTCGCGTTTCTCGTTACCAAAGACTAGGTACCATACATGCCTTCACAAACGAGGATGTTTTGGTAGGCTAGAGGGTTCAAGGAAGGGTATATTATTTGTTGAGTTGTTTTGTTTGGGGTATACGTTGTTTTGTTATTGTTGTTTTTTGTCCCCCCCCCCTTCCACCACCCCCTTTGAATGGGTTAGACAGAGAAGATTAAAAGGACGAGTCTGTATGTGTTTGTGTGTTGTTGTTTTTTGTGTGTGAGCGCGTGTGGGTACCCGTGCATGCGTGTGTATGTGTGAGAGAGAGAGAGAGAGAGAGAGAGAGAGAGAGAGACCGAGAGAGACAGAGAGAGACAGAGAGACAGAGAGAGAGAGGGGGAGAGAGAGACAGAGTGTGTGTCTGTGTGTGTATGTGTGTGTGTGTTTTTGCACGTATAGGCGGACGTGTGATTCTGTTTGGGTTAGTCGGATGTGGTACTTCGCAGCAAAGACAAGATCCTTAACTTTATTATCATGTCTGCATGCCGACACAAACCAGGAGTTTTTGGAAGTGTTAAAGGAAAGTTAATTTTTGAGGTCTTTGGTTTGTGGTTTACATTGGGTTTTTTATGGTAAAATCAGTTAGAGAAAATGAAGACGAGTATGTGTGTGTGTGTGCGTGTGTGTGTGTGTGTGTGTATTTGTGTGTTTGTGTGTGCACGATTATATATGTGTGTGTATGTATGTGTGTGTTTGTGTGTGCACGAGTCTGTGTGTGTGTGTGTGTGTGTGTGTGTGTGTGTGTGTGTGTGTGTGTGTGTATGTATGTTCGTGTTTGGTTTAGAACGACGCGATACTTTAAAGCCCTGAGCATCCCCCCCCCCTTCCCAAAAAAATATTTTTTTAAAAACAGACATCTCGGGTTGAAAGGGGGTGTGAGCTATATTTCTGCTGTTTACTTTTTACTTTTTTATTGTTTCATCTGTTTGTGCAAGATGGCGTATAAAGATCTCCTAGATTTGCAGTTTGTTTGGAATGCTAAAAGCTGCTATTGCTGTATTGAACACTCATTTCTCAAAATCATTACTTAAATAGATGAACACCGTGGCTTTGTTATTAAAGCTGTTTAGTAACGGCAGCCACGTGCCTGGTATAGTTTTCAAAACCCAATCAAATAAAATGTATTTTAATGTAGTTTACAGAAACATATTTTTAGGGGCTCTTTTTTCTGAATGGTTGCGCTCTTTTAATTATACTTATTCAAAACGAGAGAAATTTTTTACACCCCAACTATGTATTCCCTGGCTGATTCGATTTCCTGAAAAAAGTCCAATCCATAAAATCAGGCAAACAAAAAAAAATGCATTCAAATTGATTGTCTTTTTCAAAGAATCTTTTATCCTAACGCCACCCATACGATTTTGGACACCATATAATGGGGAGAAAACCTCCCAGGTTCATAGTGTCCAATATTTGGGACATTTAGTCCCCCCCCCCCACCCCACCCACCCTTCCACCCTCTTTCTCCTATAATTATTTGTCAATAAATTGTCCTAGGGTTGTTAATTTTATTTTCCAGATAGGTCATATGTCAAATTTAAACATCCTCAGTTGATTTTTCCTTACCTCATGCCACAAAAGGTGAAGATATTTTAAAAAACGTCTTTAGTGGAGTATGACCTCACCTTTAGACATTGACGTCACTCTGTAAACGTCCACACCTTACACTGTGTCCAGAAGGTGACGGGGCGCTATGGCTATGCCAGGTCAGTGAAGAGCACGACGTGTGAGTTTATAAATAATTGCGAATGTTGGTGCAGGAAAGTGCAGCGTGTAGTTACTGATATTAGAAATTTCTGCTCCCCCCCCCC
>NW_004797566.1:30352-32852 GCF_000002075.1 Aplysia californica | reverse complement strand
AGTATTTTCAGTTTTGAAAGTAATCAATTTTCAATTTTGAACGGGTGGAGGATTTAATTAAAGTAGGAGTAGAAAATAGTACGAGTGAGAGGAAAGGAGCACAGAGGAGGCCGGGGTAGGGAAGAAAATGGCGATAAAAGTAAGTGACAAAACAGGACAATAGAAAAAGAAAGAACTTGACAGCAGAAAATATTACTAAAGAATTGTTGTTGACTTTTAAATATTTTTTATGGCAGTTTTTGTCCCTGATCTTAACGACTGAAATGCTAGATCACAGGAGCTCCTATTGAAGGTATATTATTTTTACCGCATGAGATTTTAAAAATGCATTAATAGTAGCGGCTCATCGGAGGTAAGTGTTCACTTTTTTGCTGTTAAAGTGGGAGCATAATTTGGCTTCTCTCTCAAGCAAAGTATCTACTTTGGTTATCAGCTGAACCGTTCGCACAATAAAATCCCACTCACCAACACACAGGCTACAACAAATAGACTACTAACCTTTGCACCAAATCAAAGGACTATAGCAATAATCTTTAAAAAGCCCCGAAAGTTGGCAGTGACCTACAAATATTGTTGGACTAGAAATTTCAAGAATGAGAAACATAGTGGGCGTTACTATCTGTTTATGCAGTCAATAAGGTGGCGGAACCATTAACCCTAAGTCCAGGCGCAGTTCGTCCATAGAGCACGGTCGTGCAGTGCCGCCCAACATTTTTTTAAATATTCAATTACGAAAAGCATCCACAAACCGGGGGTGGCTCGTGGGTCTAAAAAGTGGGCGTGCACAATTAAGCTATCTTAGGCTGAAGATAATCAAGGGCAGAGTTTAATGGGATGGTGTATAATTTTAGGATCTTTGGGTTGGTAAAGGAAGACCTTGTGCTTTTATTTTCATTCTTTTTACTTGTGGCTTTGACTTCTAGAACTAAATCTGTTTGTTAGCTAAACGTCAATTTCATTCATCCTGCATTAGAACTGAACCCTCAAGCAATACCTTTCACCACTCCACTACAAATCTGTTCAAAAGCACAATTCATAGGACGGCGACTTACGTATGTCACGTTCACCGCCCTCAGGTTCACGGTCAAAGAGTTACTTAAATTAGCGACAAGACAATGAACCAATCACAATTCACTTGAGCACTCCGCTGGATTGCTCCGGATCCCACATAATTTAGGCATGGAATAGTGCACAGTCTATGGCGTTTATTTTTAGATTTCCTACTGTGGGCTATGTTTCGGAGCTATTCGGCAGGAGCACATTTATATCAAACATAAAATGAAAGAGGTCAGAAACAAACACTAGCCAAATATTATTTCAAAACAAGGTCGTCGCTGGCGCCTTAACTGTCATTTCTGAGTCAAAAGCGCCGTAAAACATCTACTATGCCATGCCAAAGTCCACGCCCTATAACTAAACATAATAGGATATTCAACAGTGGTAACCGAACCTATAAATCGCTCTTTGGAATAACCCAACGATGACGACACTCGTAGAGAGTTTGGTGGTACATTAATATTAATATGACGGCACATCTCAAACGTGGACCAACGAAACATAGCCAACAGTAGGCTGTCTAAAAATAAACGCGATAGATTGTACACTATTCTATGCCAAAATTATGTGATCCCGAAGCAATTCAGCTTAATGCTCAAGTAAATTGTGATTGGTTCATTGTCTTGCCACTATTTTAAGCGACTCTGTGACCGTGAACCTGAGGGAGGTGAACGTAACATACTTAAATCACCGTCCTGCGTCCTGTCAGTTGTGCCTTTGAATGGTTTCGTAGTAGAGTGGTGAAATTTATAGAGGGTTCAGTTCCAATGCAGGATGAAGAAACTGATGCTTAGCTAACAAACAGATTTAGTTCTAGAAATCAAAGCGACAATCCATTTACTATGCCATTGACTATCTTCAACCTGCTATAGCTTAATTGTGCACGCCCATTTTAGCCCCACGAGCCGCCCCAGCCCAAGTCCTAAATTGATACAAGAGATGAATGGTGACTCCAGGAATTGTATCTGCCACCACTCCACCACCTAAAGAAAAGAATCCGACCGAAGTTTGCCACACTGATTTGCGGACATAAATATATTAAATGAACAACACAGAAAAGGGAACATTATTATAGAGTTATTAGATAAGTTTCGGGGGTAACTCGTACCGTTTTCAATGACGCACAAGTTAGCAACCAGAGAAACTGAGCAAAGAAATTAGTTTTATTAGATGTTGCATAATAAAGAGAGTTTCGAATTGTAGAATATCTGATTTATACAAAAGTTGGTATCCGTCTGATAATATTTGCAGGCCTTTTTTACTGAATATTCCGCACAAACTCAAGTGCCTCTACAGTATATTACATGTAAATACAAATGTGATAATAAAAGTAAAAGCTTAAAGGTATATTTACATAAATTTACTCGTATATACCCATTATATTATTACATGTATATAAAAATGCGCCCCTACAAACACACACACACACACACACACACACACA
>NW_004797566.1:28495-30168 GCF_000002075.1 Aplysia californica | reverse complement strand
CACACACACACACACACACACACACACACACACACATGGAACATTCCAATTTACTCTAAAGCTAATTATTATGCTAAATATATTATGATTCATCTCACACATTAATTCTGCATCTACGATATGAGTCGCCCTGGATATGGCACTAAAAAGTTAAACGTTAAAAAAATAATGCTTCGCAATATTGTGAGAAATCAAAGAAACGTAAACATGTGTTGGCGCTTGTATTAAAGTGTATTAACATTGGGGGAATTAGCATGTATTGCTCATCAAGTAAACAGAGAATAAATAATGATTTATCGTCTTTTTAGGCGCAAAACCTGGACTTAACGTTAAATGTGCTCTTTGGTATTTTATTTAAGAGCCTTTGGTTTCATGTAAACCACCAACCTTTTTAGAATATGAATTGTGTAAGTTGGAGTTTGGACATACTTATCTCTACTTAATTCTCTCCAGAATCCCTCAAACAACAGCTGTGCTGTCAAAACTGAAGCCTATTTAGAGGGACAGAAACATCATGCACAACTCAAAAATCAGACTAATGCGATCATTATTCATCTCAATATTTTTATACGCCTGCAAATCGTGGACACTGACAGCAAAATTAGAGAAAACGATTCAGACCACAGTGATGAGATGTTACCACAGACTCCTTGACATCTCGTACAAAGACCACGTTTCAAATGCTGAGGTACGAAAGAGAATCACTAACGCAGAGGGGCAGCATGTAGATTTACTGACCACAGCGAAGAGACGGAAATTAAAATGGCATGGGCATGTCACAAGATCCACAGGTCTTGCCAAACCAATCCTGCAAGGAAACTTACTAGGAAAGAGAACGAGATGAAGGCAGAGACGGAGATGAGAGGACAACATTACAGAGTGGACAGGAAAGACGATGGGTGACAATCTGAGGAAATCAGAGGACAAAAATAGATGGCGAGAACTGGTTTTCAAATGCAGTGATGTCCCCACGGTTGCCCCAATCACGGGATGGAAGAAGAAGAAGAAGATCTCTACTTAAGTTACCGACCACGAAATTTCCATGGTTTTAGGGTGTCCTGGCTGGGATGAACAAAACCCTACTCATAGGTCTCAAGGGATGATTTCGTTTAGAGGACAAGATCACGCTCGTTCCGGTACGTCACGTCGTATCCTTTTTTTTCTTCATGGAGTCTTTCAAGTAGACATCTTTATGCATGACAAAGCAGCTTATTACAGGGCCGACGCCTTTAAACAGTGTCCTTGTACCATGTGGAGTCATATGAAACAGTAGCTAAGCAATCGCCACTTTGCTCCATATTCAGACGCTCAGTGACATCCGTGATAAAATGATAGATACTTATGTCTGAAATTTAAAACAGTCCATTCCCACAAGTTTCGTGCTCTAGACAAAATTACGGTCTCCTCAAAAAAGTACATGTATACTATTGAGAACATTCCAAGTTAAGTCCAAGTTCTGCGTGGTGTTTGTACTGCTCTATTTTACGATCTGTTTGAAACTATTATTATAAATATCGCAAAATGCCAACCAAAAAAAACCACAACAAAAATCCTGCATTTATCCGATATGCAATACATGTCTATTCCACATTTGTTGGTGCACACCCATACAAGCGCAAAAACTGTTAGTTTATTTTGGACTCCGCTGTATATACATAGATTTATTATATATA
>NW_004797566.1:26569-27886 GCF_000002075.1 Aplysia californica | reverse complement strand
GGGGTGTTTTTAGTTATGTATTTTTAAAATTCTGTTTTGTTTTTGTTTTGTTTTTCTTAATTTGAGTTTTTCCTATAATAGGGGGTTTGGAGTTTACTGTTATAATTAACTTTAAGAAACATAATATCTGTAGCAAAGTCCATCTGCTTTATTGCAAGACTAGTATAATGAAATCTTTATAAACATATGAAACAAGTCTCTTGTGGGCGTGGGGTTGAGGGTGGTTGACGAATTTTAATTTTGGGTTTTGTTTTGTTTTTGGTGGGGGGGTGGGGGGGTTGTTTTCTTTTCATTTTTACTTTTTTGTGGTTGCATTTTTTGCGCGTGCTTACAAAATGTAGAAGATGTAATGGTGTATCCTTGCAATTAACGCATTAACCCAAGCTCCAAACTAGGACAGTGCACTGTTACTACCAGCCAGTAGTAATGCACATAGCTGATTTACTTGCATTTAGGTTATGTTTCCGATGTTTGGTTGCAATACGTCATCAAAATAGACAAATACCCGTGTACTTTACAAAGAGACGCGCAGATAAAAATACATAGTAAAAGTGAATAAGATTGAGACACGTTTGAGGCATTATGGTAAAATCAGACGCTCGTGGAAATATTGGCATAGAAAAAAACGATATCTTTCCGCCTGTTTGACATTTTTTAGAAATCGATGTTATTGTTTTGGGCTGCTCACCTTTTTATCTCCACTTAAAAACAAATTTTTGCATAAATTTTGCCGTCAAAACGTTTATCAAAGGTACGTAAAATGTAAATGTGTAGTTTCCAAAAACGCTACAGGTTTGGAAGTTACCAAAATTTGACGCCATTTTCTGGCTAACTTTATCTCTGACGCCAGACGACCCCATCGCCTTCAATAGCAAATACCTCGACTTCTATTCAAGATAGAAGGATAATGCTTTTTTTTATTTATCAAAAGTGAGATAAATGAACAGACGAACGTATTATACCAATAACTCCGTATACCCAAAAATAATTGACGAGCGCTTGATTTCATCGTGTCGCAACACAGATGATCTCGAAAGGCGCAACGTCCAGAAATGGGGTCAAAGTAGCCATTTTGGAGAATAGCAGGTTGAACGAACCATTAGCGTCACATTATTGATAATATTCTATGCTGAGTTTTTACACTAAGAGAAAACTTGGCATTTCTCTGAATAATGGACGAGTTTGCGAAGGCTCCGTGCGTACGCGAGCACGATTGAGTGGTCGAGTATATAATTTGTGTGTGCGCATGTGTCTGTGTGTGAGTGTGTTTGTGTATGATTGTGTATGTCTATGCATGTTTGTGTGTGTGTGTGTGTG
>NW_004797566.1:21065-23913 GCF_000002075.1 Aplysia californica | reverse complement strand
CTTCTTCTTCTTCTTCTTCTTCTTCTTCTTCTTCTTCATCTTCTTCTTCTTCTTCTTCTTCATCTTCTTCTTCTTCTTCTTCTTTGTAGTCATTAACTCGAAGTTAGGGGAGATTATTAAACGCCACAATATAACTGACCCATACGACTGCCTGCTATTATTGTCTGTGTCAATACCTCAAAATGTACCTCTTTTACTGTCTGTCTGTCGATACGTGAGCAGTATTGTTCTTTATTACGTCACAGAGAAGAGACCCGTCTTGTAGGGCTAGAATAACAACAACGACGACAACAAAAAAACCACAACAACAGACAATGGTGTCATTGTTGTCAATGGCAAAGGATTGACGCAGTCTCTTAAAAAAAAAAAGAACAAAAAACAGATCATGTCCAGTAATAATAAAGGGCGACCCGAACTCCACCGTGAAATTTACTTCTTTCATCAAATTTTAATTTTAAAAATATATTCGGCAAAAAAATGTTTTAAAGAAACTAGTTTGTCTTTCATATTTTTCAACTTTATCATCCATTCACCTTGTAATATTTCCAGAACAGCTCTATGTTTGTCGTGCACGCAAAGAACGATGACGCAATCCGTTGTGTGTTTCTATTTCAAGCTCTTTCCTCAATTTGGAGACAAAAGAATACTCAGAATGTTTTACCCCATGACCGCAAATGTTCTTGCTTAAATAGTACTGGTCAGCAACGTCCTATTTTGGTATCATCCAAACGCGAAGGCTGACTTGTTTGACAGGATAATCAAAGTGAGACGAGGATCCAGACAGTGATGAGGTCATGCACACAAAAATAGGTTTCCCACAAAAGGAACATATAAATAATTAACAAGACTTCTTGTTCGATGCAGTCTCATGGATTTGAGAAGAAAACAGTCTGAATTCATTATTATAATATGTTCACCGAAAAAAAAAATATCATTAGTTAATATCATGTTCCCACTTTTGGCAAAACATAATTATAACTTGAAAATGTTGGAATAATGGTCTCAAAAAATGTTAACAGAATATTTTACTGAAGATGTGAATACATAAACAGAAGGCAAAAGAACTGAGAGTTTTATGGCGCGAATGTATTATCAATTTGGTTTCAAATTTTGCTGTCTTTAATTTTATCATGACCTGATTATACAAGGGTATAAAATTGAAGAAAAAAAACCACTCACAGCGGCCATGTGATTATTAGGGGTAAGTGATCAGGTAGACATTACCAATGTATTAATTTCAAACTTACATAATGAGAGCGCATGACTGGGAGTGGCTCGAAAAAGGTGAATCCGAGAGTTGTGCACACTGCTCATCGATCATTAGTGATTTAATGAAGGTCTATTTAATTTTAAAAGGTCAACATATATCACAGTCAGGGTGAATTTAACAATGACGATATTCTTACATTAAGGAAGGGAAGCATTGATTATTTGATTATGTAGTAGTTTTACCCTTGGTATTAATAACCTCTGATCCAGCGATGCAAACTACTGGTCGTAAAAATAAGTAGTCTAGTTTAGAAATAAAATCTCCTGGCGAATAATCCGATCCTTTTTATCCATTCACCCTATTGTATGGTCTTGTCATCCAGTGCTATGATGGAATTAAAATCACTTTTTGTATCATGGTTTCAGGTCAACAGATTCCGTTAGCCAAACATCAAATAAAAAAGCCATTTGCTTCAGAAAAGCAAAGTGTTGATTCAGAGATGTCCAAAACTCAACTGACTCGTCGCATCTGCCGAATGCCCATTCTGCCACAGCCCGCTAATGAAAACAGCAATCGCAATCACTACATCACGTGTCGCCTTCACTTCAAGTCTTCTTTTCTCCGTCTTTTATCATGTTTGTGTACTCGACGTCTCTGCAAGACATACTTTAAGGACGTTCCCTTTAAGTATGATCTTCCGGCGTTCTGATATAAAGCACATTCATTGCAAAAAAGCCTCTCCTTTAGGCTTCGTAGCTTGAGCCTGGCAAAACATTGGAGTATATTTAATGTGTATATTGAGTTTTTACGTCCCATGAACACATTTAGGGTCAATTAATGAGGCGGGCTTTGATCTTGCCTGTCATAAGCAGCACGGAATGAGAGGGATATAACATTCCAGCAGAAAATCCTAGATATTCGAAAAAAAAAGTTTTCCCCCAACTCAAGATCGAACTCGGGTCTCCTTCGTGTGACGGCGTTGCACCTAACCGCTACACCACAATCGTTGATGACGCATGTTTCTATGCTGTGACATCTGTATCCAGGCTTAGCCCATAAGCGGCTTTCAGGTGTATAAAGACATGTCCAATGTAACTATATTTAAAATTGAGCCGAACTATTTTATTCACATGATACATCTGTGGGTGAACTCTGCTTCTGGTACATTTTACTTTTAGAAAAATTAAAAACCCACTATGTTTTTTATGACTTTTTGCATTACTTTTACCAGATCAAAATGACTCCCTTCGGAACAAAAGTGCTTCTCACTATCCAAACCCAAACACTGGCGAACTTTAAAAATATCGAACACAATTCACATTTCTGTCCAACTCCCCCTCACCATTTCCACTCAAAGAAAAAGATAATTCTACCAATTTACTGTTTGTACTTTAGACTGGCTACGTTAAATAATTAATGTAGTTTAATACACAAACTGAACCCTGTACGGTAATGAAAGCATTTGACTTTTTATAAAGTTATCTTTTAAAGTTGTTTCACTTTTCTTTTTCACCAATTATTAATAATAATCTTATTAATGTAGATCATTTCTACAGTGCCTTCTCCCGTGAAAACACAGCTCTTGGCGCTTTACATAAATGCATGAAAAAAAAATATTTCCACCCGTGCACAAACACA
>NW_004797566.1:19592-20695 GCF_000002075.1 Aplysia californica | reverse complement strand
CACACACACACACACACACACACACACCTGTTTGCTTATCACACGCGCACGCTTACACATCGTTACCAAATGAGCTCATACAAATACCTAATAAAATGATATAGACAATGCAGTTCGCTGGTTAACAAAATACATAAATGCATACATAGTCATTTACTTAACAATGTACTGAAACATGAATCTACTAAAATAAAATGATTTCCTTAAATGTGTCTTCAAAGATGTCTGTCTCAATTGTTGAGGAAGAGAGTTCCAAACTGATGGAGTAAGGTGGGCAAAGGATCTTTCAGCTAATGTTGTACCTCCTTTTCTGGGTACTCTCAAAAGATACTGATCACTGATCTTAGTGATCTAGATGGAAGATACATATTATGTATGAGATTACCAAGATTTGATAGAGCTTTGTTATTGACACTTTTATGACATAATATTGCAATTTCATACGGCATTCTAGCTGACAAAGGGAGCCAATGCAACGTTCTTACCCTGGGCGTAATGTGATCCATCGTCTTTTTCTTTAGCACAAGTCTAGCAGGATGATTTTGAAAACATTGTAATTTGCGAAGAGTGGTATTTGGTAGGTAAGCCAGAAAAGCATTGCAATAATCGATGGGTGAAAACATGAAGGATGATACAAGCGTTTTCAATTAGCATGCATTCAAAAACATAGACATACCAATTCTACGCAATTCACAAAATGAAAATATGGTACATAAATAATTCATATAATGTTCCATTGACAATTTTGAATCAAAACAAACTCCCAGATTTGTTTGCCTTCAGTAAAACACGTTTTTTTTCATTTTCAGTACAAGCATTATCCATGTCTTTGGGAATATGGCTTTTCTTTGGGTTACATAAACTAATTTCCGTTTTATTTTCATTAAGTTGGAGCTTATTGTCAATCATCCAGTTTTTGACATTTTCAATGCACAGACCCTTGGTGATTGGCAAAGTTTTAACATCTGATGGTGGAACAGATTTGTACAGTGTGTGCGTTTGTTTGTTTGTGTGTGTGTGTGTGTGTGTGTGTGTGTGTGTGTGTGTGTGTGTGTGTATGTGTGTGTGTTTCTTTCTCATGCAAGTATTAAATCCTTTAAGAG
>NW_004797566.1:16039-17508 GCF_000002075.1 Aplysia californica | reverse complement strand
GAAGGCGACAGACGGAACAGACAGAGAGACAAAGAGGCATAAGCATAAACTTTTGAGCCTTTTTCCGAAACAGAAATTCTGCCTACATTTCGTGGTTATGACAGAAATTATTTCAAATTTAATGTGCTCTGGTAATTACCTAAAAAAAACAACAACAACGCCCTGTCATTTAAATGAACTTCCCCATTTAAAAGACAAAGGACGTAAAGAATCATAGTGAAATCAAGCGCTCGTCAAAATAAGGAAATCAAAGAACCCGACATTCTTTTGCCATCTGGACAAATTTTATTGAATTTTTATTCTTTTGCTCATCATCTTGTGTGTCAATTAGAAAGAAGAAAAAAAACACATTTCCGTGTGGATTTTACTGGAAAAACTTTGACAAAATGCACACAAAATTTAAATTTACAGTTTCTAAGGACACTTGAACTTTGGAAGTCAATAACCTTTTTCGCTATTCTCTCGCTAATTTTACTTCTAACACCTGTCGACCCCTACCTCCAGTTAATTACAATGGGTGTTCCATTTACCAGAGAAAAACAGGAACAAGATTTAACATGATGCCAATATCTCAATATGCCGAATTTTTATTCTCTCGCTAATTTTATTTCTAACACCTGTCGACCCCCACCTTCAGTTCATTACACTAGGTCTTCTATTTACCAGAGAAATACAGGAACAAGATTTAACATGATACCAATAACTCATTATGCCGAAAAACTTTGGCGAGAACCCGCTATGTCGTGACGCAAATATATCGACATGGCAGGTGTACATGCCGAAATTGGACGTCTCAGAGACACTGGGAAAAGAAAGAAAAAAAACGTGTCACAGCGCGGTAGAATCATGCACTCGTCAGTTTTTGGGGCATGCAGAGTTATTGATATCGTCTTCAAGCGTGTTTGTTTGTCTTGCTTTTAAGGGGAAAAAAAGATATTTGCGAATAAAGGAGGTGAGCGTCGTCTGGTTTTAGCGGTAGAATAATGGACAAAATGGCTACAAGCGTTTTACGAGTTCAATGACTTAAAAGCCCTGGGAAACTGACATTTTACATTTTGTGGACCTTCAATCAATTTTTTTCCCCAGAAACATTCATAGAGAAGTGTGTTTTTAAAAGGACATAAAAATTGATTTTCGTTAAAGTTAATAAAAATTGCCTAACCTGCAGAAAGATGTCGTTTTCTTCAATTTTATTATTTTGACAAGTGCCTGCTTTCACCACAATGCTTCACATATCAAGATCCACGTTTGTACTTAATATTTTCCACGTCTCCTCCCAATTCCTTCCACTCTCTTGTGTCAGTTTGCTATCAATAATTTGTTTCTCTTTTACCTCCCCAATTCATCATGTCTCTCTCCCATCCTTCTTCTTTGTCTCTTCAGCTTGATTGCTCCTTTTTACTCTCATTTTCTGACTGTCAGTCTGTCTGTCTGTTTCTCTCTCTCTCCCTCTCTCTCTCTCTCTCTCT
>NW_004797566.1:14597-14935 GCF_000002075.1 Aplysia californica | reverse complement strand
TATATATACACATCATCTGGATCTTCTCAGGGGTTGAAAAAAAAAGCGATCTCTCTTTTCAATGACGATGTAACACCCACACCTCTCCACACAGTGGTTTGACAATGGCGCCTCGGCGGGTCAATCGATCAAAAATGATGAGCCATCAAGACCTGCAGATCACGTTTTTTCCGGCAAGAAACTTCTTTTAGCCTGTCAATCAAGTTCTGGATCCGGTAGAAGTGAAAAGGACAGTACCTTCATTAATGTATCGCTTATTTAGTTGACATGCCTGTATCACACAAATTGTCCACATACGCTCACGCTCTACCTCTCTGTATCTCTCTCTCTCTCTCTCT
>NW_004797566.1:4001-14156 GCF_000002075.1 Aplysia californica | reverse complement strand
ATATATTTATTTATTTATACAAGCAAATCGATATATCCTATTTCTAGGAAATATCTCATCTCTCTCAGTTGACGTCCAAGCCACCCATATCTCTGCGTGTACTTGTGCGATCTTTTTATAAATCGCATGTGTCATGACGTAGTAGAATCAGGCGCTCGTCAGTTTTTAGGGCACGTTGAGTTATTGGATTCATCTTCAGGTTTTTTTATCTGTCTACCTTTTGGTGAAAACAATACTCATATTACCAGAATAGAAGTAGAGATATTTGCGATTGATGGAGATAGAGGTCACCTGGTTTCAGCAGAATTAGCAAGAAAACGGCCACAAAAGTTTGAAAGTATGGTGACTTTTAACGTTTGAGACCCATTAAAAACTTAACATTTCATAATATTGTTTTGTTCAAGTGACAACGTTTTTCAGTAAAATCAAAACAGAAATGGATTTTTACTGGAGGTAAAAGGTATTGAGCCCCCCAACCCCCCCCCCTCCAAAAAAAAGATCGAAAATAGACAAATTGTCAGAAAATTGCCTGTTTCCTCTTTATTATTAGTTTGACGAGCGGCTGATTCCACCACGAAAGCCTCACAAATAAAATCAATAGTGGTTGTCTTTCTTGTAGCAGAATACGTTAAACTTAATGGTCAAGCCCAGCCTCAAAGACTCGCCTCGTTCACTTTCTTATTCTATCATTTTAAAAAATGTATCTTCAGTCACATTCTTTTTCTTTTTAATTGTATCCTGTGTGTCTCGAGGCAAACTGTTCCACCCCCCCCCCTCCCCACCCCTTTTTCTCTCCTCCTCTTCCTCCTCTTCGTACTCTTCCCTCTCATACTCCTTCTCTTACTGCTCCCACACCTGCTTCAGTGGTCAGTTGTTGTTTTTTTCGACGCACGCCGCAGACCCAAATTTGATTCCCGTAGGGGGAGGGGGAGGTGGTGGAGTGTCTCAGTCGTTATTTTGTGCCGTTATATCCTTCTCTACCAGAGTTGGCCCTTACAGACAGGACTGAAACCCGCCTCCCAAATAAATGTTTCGAAATGTGTCGACAGGGCGTAAAAAAAACACTATATAAAAAGTCACTTCATTCATTAAGACTTGTTCCGCTTAGTCGATAAATTCTAAACTTTACTGATTCGTCTAGAAACGCCTTCTACTGTTGTTGTCTTTTACTTCAAGAATGTTCAGTGCTAGCTTTCGAATGAGCTCATTCCTTTGGAGATTTTTGGCTGAAATCTGTAAATGACTTCCTTTTAAAAAACACTAGCATCTAATGCTGAAATATTAAACCAAATTTTAAACCAAAAATTTTCAGAAGGACTGAATACTGGACTCTCAAAAGTGCATTTTTAAGATTATTTTTTAAAACCCTAGTGCTTCATGTAAGCAGTTCCTACATTGATCTTGCAGCATGTCTTTTACTTTCTCGTAATTTTGACTCACTAGCCTAGTTCGGTCAAAGAAACAACTGTACCTTTAGGTTAACTCTGACGACAAAAGAAGTCCTCTTTTTAGGTCTATTAAAATCCCAAAGGAAATTGGGTTTTCCAGTCAGACGGAAAGTACGAACGTAGCGTTGCGTTCTGAGAGAAGTTTTTGGGGTAACGTTATTCTGTTCCCTGCCTTTGGGGACTTTTTCATTCCCTGGTGATTCTTTTTTTCTTCGTTTTTTTTCTTGGTTTCTTTCTTTCCCACACCGGGCTAGAGACCGAAACTCCGGTATGTAGCAATAATGAGAGGAAATAGGGAGCAAAATGTGTGAGGAGAGACGGCTGGGGTCTTGTAAAAAAGTGGGTCATATGACAGGAAAATCAGTCTACTGACAGCTGTTATGAGTAATGGTTTACGTCCCCATTGACGCAATTAAAGCCGGTGTAGGGGTGCTCTTCTTTGACCAAGTCAGAAAGATAGCATTGAGTCGAGGGTTCCGGAAATTATCGACTTGATCAATGTTAAATTAGCACGAAAAGATAGAAATACTGGAGAAAATTAATACCGTCCTCATGTAGGAATCAAACTTACATCTCTTTTGTGTGAGGCGAATAGTCCAATTATAAAGCCACTTATGTTATGCAACCTCAAAATTACATTCTTTTTACCGTTTTGAGTTAGTTACTATGATCATAAAGTCAGAAACCAATGTTCTATCTGCCCTATCAAAATTGTTAGATTATTCGAAGTCGTTTTATGATATTCAAAGAACTGCATTCAATAAGTTTTACAAGCTGTGAAATTCAAAACTAGATACTGAGTAGACAGAACTTTATAATTTTAAGGTAGCGATTTGAATTTTAAGGAGATGCTGTACCTTTTGAAGAAATGCTATGAGGTTTAGAGCCAATACACCGACATCTCTGGGGTTCATTTTATTGTTATTATTTTTTTTTTAAATTGTTTTCGGCGCTTTTAACTGAGAAGGGTAATAATATGAGCGCCCAGGACACATTAAACATTTTCAGTTTGTAGGAAATGTTGAATTTTGCGCAGGTGGTAGCCGAAACCTACTCTCATCGATTTTTGGACGACGAAGGGATCTTTAACCTGAGCAGCTTTCACACGGGCCCCCCGGAATTTTTCGCCCTTGTCCGAGAAGGCTAGGTGTAAATCTTTTCCTACTATAAGATCAGGGGTGTAGCTAAAAGACGGCAGTAAGAATGAGTCAAAGAGAAACAGTAGAAAGGCTGCAGAAAGAGTCTGGAGCCTAGAGGAGGGGGCAAAGGAGGTGAGAGGGTTGGTGCAGAAAATGGAGACGAAAGCAGACGACAGAATATTGTTATAGAGCAGGAACGGATGTGAAAGGACAAAATTCTATATCCGGGTTCGACCCAGAGCCTATTAAATGAAAGGCGAACACTTTAACCTTTAGGCTACGAGAGACCCCTTCGCGGGCAAAGGAGGCAGATTCGGATCCTGGGCTCAAGCACGCACGTATGGGCGTGTGTGTGTGCGTGCGTGCGTGTGCGTGCGTGCGTGCGTGTGTGCATGTGTGTGTCTGTGTTTGTGCATGTGTGTTCGTGGGTGGATGGGAGGCGGGCATGGTCTAAGAGGGGATGGTAATCGAGAATCTGAGTCAACCGTCTGAGATACTGTACCCTCGCTGCCTAAGTCGACCCAAACGGAAAAGGATCGGAGCCACCCACTTCCTAAGTAATGTAAATTGTGTCAATGGTGGCATAAAATATCTACAGTTAAAACAACAAAAATTCAATGTATCTTCTAATATTATGCGTGAATAATTTCTCTTTGGGAAACAGGACGAACTGAACCTCGGCCAAGGATATAATTTTTTAACACACACACACACACACACACACACACACAGACACACACACACACACACACACACAGCAGTTACGCCTGAGGATATCCCACAGTCTGGTTTGTTTCCACGGTTGCCACAGGATGTAGGACTTTTTTTTCATTCATAAATTTTATTTAAGGGAAAAATGTGTTTTGAAATTTCCAAATTTTCAATTTTGACTATATTTTTCCCACTCCTCCGAAGTTTGAAAATAGATTTTTAATTATATTTGGGAAATATATTATTGTAGCCCAGGGGTATGGCTTTATCCCATAAAGAGCAATTTTGTTTCAATATCTAACCTATATTCTATTTTGTGACAAAAATTTGTATAAATGTCAGCAAAACGTACCATTCTTTTTAAATGCCCAACTGTGGCATACCAGAAGTAAAAATATTCATCGAGATATAAATAAAAAAGCAGCATCTATACGACGATAACTAGTGTATGGCCTAAAAGGCGATCCAATTCCACTGGTAAAGTTCGGAAGAGTAGCACTCTTTTTTAAATAATGTAATATTTAACATGGCGGCCATTACAATAAAAGCAATAATGAATATCTTTTTTTTTCCAATATTTTCAATTTTTTGTACTTATAGTAACTTGCATGCATATTTCAATTCGCTTAGCCCACTAATAACGAGTATTATAGCCCTTGGGTGATCTTCAGTCGTAAGAAATTCGTGGTAAATATTTGAATTGGAAGTAAAATACACTTTAATTTAAAAATGTTATTTTTTTTCCGGCGAGAACTTTGCTCTACCCTGGTTCAAAGGAAAATATTTGGCGGAACCTAGATTATTTCACCTTCGCCCCTCTCCGCACCCGACCTCATAAAATCGACCACACAGCCGACGATTTTCGACTTTTTTTATGTGTGTGTGTGTGTGTGTGTGTATGAGTTTCTCTGTGTGTATGTGTGTGTGTATCGATGGGTGGGGAGTGGGGGGAGGGGGGCTAAGAACACCCCTTTTGAGATTCGTACCATGATCATTCTCTCCGCAGACCACCATAACGCCTTCAAATGTTAAATCGATTCTTCTGCCCTTTCGTTGGTCCAATCAGAATCAGAGACAAAAAAACGGAGTTTATCTGTAAAACATTTTTAAAAATTAAGTTTACTAATATACCATTGGAAGTTTCAGAGGAACATGAATTAATATAATAGTTCCTCTGTCAATTTCTTACGATTACTAATGTACAGGAGAATATCTGGAAAGCTATAAAAGATCGATGGTTTTCACAGTATAGAAGCAATAAAGGTTAAAGTTTCAGATGATTTGTGGCTCCTGTATGGCCAATGAGACCAACACCGATTGAGAAAAGTGACACATTTGGAAAATTTTAAGTTGAACTTCCACTTGTCGATGTGCACAACATGCGGGCTTCTCTCTTGATTTCAGCATTCTTCATTCATTAAGTCTCATTATTATGGCTTATTGCGACTGCTGCGTTCCATCTCGGTCTGTTAGGAGCGAGGCTTTCCCATGATGAAGATTTATTTTGAAGTCCTTCAGATATATTATTTTCAGGGTGTCTTTGTCGCGCTTTATTTGTAGTTTGTTATTGTGCAAACTTTACGCTCCCCTGAGAACAGTTCAGAATAAAACATTCCCTTTGAGGTTCTGAAATCAGACATTCTTACGACATGGCCAACCCAGGAAAGTTGAATCCTTCCGAGCCTAGAAAATCGACCATCGGCATTTAAACTTTTGGGAAATTCGGTGTCTGGTATTTTGTCCTGCCTTTTTATGTTACAAATTCGAGTGTGGCATTTAATGAAGACATTATCAAGTTTCTTAGAATGATTTTGGTACAATATGACGTTTAACTTGCGCACTGTTTTGTTTAAAGTGAGATAAAAAGCTGCAAAAATATAATACTCACTCTCTTTCCTTGGCACAATATAACTGCTGGAATGATAAAGACAAGACGTTCAGATTCGTATCTAGGTACAGGAGGTTGTAACAATGATGTCCATGTCAAAGTGTAGACTGCCTAGAGGTACCACCAGAGCCTAGGTGTCCCAACTGACGAGGGTTGATGGCCTGGACCACGAACAGCATACTCAGTGGGTGCCTCGCGCCGTAGCACCCTGGCCAATATTATGACGGTCTATTGCCATCCGTCTGGTGTGCTTACGATTGACCTCCTGCCATCAACTTCCAAAGTCGCGGCTGGAAAAAAGTCTGAAATCTTCATCTGTTGCATACCTATATTTACACCATATTGCACACCGCTACCTCGGAGAACAACGAGAGCCAGTGAAGTGGTTCTCTGAAACACTGTTGCATGTAGAGTTAAGGCTAAGTAAGCCTAATTCACCCTGGCTGCTAATACCAACGACGTATGCGCCTCTTGATGGCAGGGCCTGAACACCAATTTGTGTAACAAGTTATAGTGGTTTACATGTCACCAGTAGAGGGATTTTCCCTGACTTGACATGTACAATAGTCGAGCCAAAGACTTTACACAGATGACGTCATTTCTGCTATTGTTGTTGCTTTTATGTTTGGGAGTCCCAGTTCTTTATCTTGGGAGATTATTGTATGTGGCTGTAAGTACACAGGCCAGGCAAAGACGGGCTTTGAAAAACGAGTGAGCACCATCAATCTTATAAAAATGCCCAGACGGGCTGGGGGAGGTTTTCAAAGACTTGGGCCCAGTCCTTGAGAAAAGAAAGGGGAATGGAGGGGGATGAGAGAGAGAGAGAAAGAGAGAGAGAGAGAGAGAGAGAGAGAAAGGGAGAGATAGAGAGAGAGAGAGAGAGAAAGACTGACCCACAGACAGACAGACAGACAGGCAAACAGGCAGAGAGGCAGAGATTGGGAAGAGTGATAAGGGGAGGGAAGTTGACAGAGGAATTGTTTTAGATGTACCAGGGGAAGCTATGAGGGGGCTCTTTTTGAAAACAAAACCATGCAATCCGAAATCGTATTGTAGCAATTCTCAGCATGAGGTGTCTAGTGTTGGAGTTAGGGAATCTCTAACAACTCATGGCACCCAACTGAACCAAGCTCTCCGACTGGTGGCAGAGAGAAGTCTCTTTCTTCCCGTGACACCCAAAAGGGTACAAGCGGCGGATAAAAGGAAAAGTAAAGGTGTCTAGTGCAAAAGGCCGTTTCTGGCCTGTATAATTTTTTAAATGTTTGTTTTATTTACATAATAAGAAGCTGGTCCACCTATTTATAGCCCTTTAAGGTGGCAAAATTAAAAAAGCAAAACAAAACAAACAAACAAACAAACAAAAAAACAAACAAAAAAACAAAACAGACAGACAGAAACTCCAAACAATAGGAAAGAAAAAAAAAAGTATGGCCTAGACGTAGCACCCTCCAACTAATCGCGAAAAAAAGCTACCTAATGCATGCATTTTAGCCTCACATAGCACAGTGTGGCATCGGTGACAATGTCCCCGTTTGTTACCCACATCACCAAGTTTTAGACCAAATGAACACTATTACTTCTTTTATACATATTATCATTGTTTCTAAAACGGGCGGACTCAATCATTGAACAAATAATTAGAACATGTCACGTGGACACTCTTTATTGCGTTAGCGATATGTAAAGGTATCTAGTACTTCTTAAAATACACTTGTATTGTGAGGTTAAATTAGTATCTATTCGTGGATCTAGTCTGGTGCCTCTATAAATATAGGCCTACTATCATTTATGGTCACGATATGCCATTCTTGTAGCTAACACTGCCAAATTAACTGAGTCTAAAACATTACCAAAACATTGACTATCTCTCTCTCTCTCTTTCTCTCTCTCTCTCTCTCTCTCTCTCTCTCTCTCTCTCTCTCTCTCTCTCTCCCTCTCTCTCTTTCTCTTTCTTTCTTTCTCTCTCTACTCACATACACACACACACACAGAAACATAAACACACACACAAACACACACACAAACACACACACACACACAAACACACACACACGTACACACATATCGGCTATTATGGTTCTCCATCCATTCTTTTGCTCGGATTGCAGAGAATAGCTTGGAGCAAATAATGTGACTTTAGACTTTTCTCTCCGTCTCTCTCTGTCTCTGTCTCTGTCTCTCTCTCTCTCTCTCTCTCTCTCTCTCTCTCTCTCTCTCTCTCTCTCTTCTTGATGTTATGAGAGGAATTCATTGTAGGAGTGAATTCTGATTATTGGGTAATAGGAAGAAAATTCTCGTCAGCCCAACTTGCTTGGCTTAACGGACAGTGGACAATATCGTGAGATTCTCACCCACAGATCTCAAATACATTGATATACTTATGAGTATATTATAAAGTTGATATCAATGCCACTATGCATATTATGTAACTGAAGCCTGAAATAAAATCTAAAACAGATAGCTGCTGCCTCTTTAAAATGAATTGTAAATGGTCAAATGAATAATTAAATATATGACTGATATCGAATGTACTCACCCTAAGACCCTTCGAGGATGAGATAAGAGAGTTGGTATCGTACCACTGTTGCACTCCAGACTTTATGAATGTCTTCATTATGCACCTCAATAATCATTGTGATACTCTGTTTTATTCTTTAGAGGGCTAAGCAAACCCAGTCATGATGCTATCCACATCCGAGAGCTTCTGTTTTTTAAGGATTTACGGCTCTTGTAACTGCATGCGATCATAATATTAGCGTGTCCGAGAGCTTCGCTAACAATATAATACGCTCCAAAATAACCAGGCTCTCATCAAAATAATCAAAGTGAAGAAACTTGCATTTTTCCTCAGGCTTGTATTTTTATAAAATTTCAGAGTCAAAATTCGGCTCAAAATTATGGAATTTGAGTTGTAGACATGTTTAGCTTCCTCAGCCTGTCCTACAACTATTTCATCACATAAGAACCTCCCAGAACCGTACTTTTTCCCATACCGGACATGTTTGTCACCGCCATTTCCTCATAAAGTCAGTATTTTATTTTTCTTTATCGCCGTTTTCTCAAAACGCGACTTTTCTCTATACTTTTTTGAATAACTCCACTTATTTTCATCCAATCTTCATGAAATTTTTCACAGAATGAAGAAAAGATACAATACTAAAAATTTGTGTGTTAAATTTTTTATGTATGAAATAGATTTTTGATGGTGGTGTCTGGAGTGTGTATTTTTACGGATTTTTTGAAAACTTGAATGCTACCTCAGGAAAAAATTCATAACAATTTTCTAATTCGTTTAGGATAAAAACAACAGACAAATTGTCAGATCTAATGTTTGTAAACACACATGCAAAAAAACATTCAATTCCCACAAGCCATAAGTGCGGTATTCATTACGTAAGATGTGTCAACAAAATCCAATATGGCCGTCGTATCCATGGAAACGAAACTTTTTCTCATATTTGACTGCGGTTTTAAAGACTCCTTACTATGCTTGTTATATGTGTGAAATTTGGTAAAATTCGGTCCAGTAATAAGCGAGATAGCCATCAGGTGTAGCCATCGCTCGGCGATACTTTTGGCCGAAGAATAAACGTTCGATTACTTCCTGGCAGAATCAAGCCCATAGGAGATCAACCCTGTCACACGATATCTCGTACTTGGTCTCCGTCTCGTGATATTCGTTTCGGTTTTTTCTTAATACTATTATTTTGATACTATAAAACCCAACACCTAATTATGTAACGCTCATGTCTTCCTCTTTGTCACGTGTTTCTGACTGCTACTGTTGCTGTAGTTGTAGTTTTCGTTTGTTTTGGGGTTGTTTTTTTTAAATTGTTTTGGGGTGGGGTTTTTTTTTTGTTGTCTTTTTTTTGCGGGGGAGGGTGTTCGTTGTTCTTGGTTTTTCGTTGTTGTTTAGAATGGATGTTGTTGCTTTTTCTGTTTTTATTTTAGTTCTGGGATTTTAATGTTTTTAAAGCATGTTTAATGTCATTTATTTCATTTATGTATTAAATGTATTTTCTTCTAATTTTTGATGGGTGGTAGAGGTAGGGCGGGGGTTCATTTATTTAGTTTGGATACTCTTTTCATTCAACCTGGACACTAGACCACTGATACGTTGGATATATGTTTGCTTGAGCTTGCTGTTTGCAACATAATTTAAGTTCGGCATCGGATTCAACCTTAATAAAATGTAATAATTATTATCTTACATAGATCTAAACCCAATTGTATTTTGAAAATCCTGAAACGTAGTTGTGTTGATGCTTTACATCCCGTCAAAACAAATTACGTCCAATTATTCTGGAAAGCGTTTCAATTGACCCTGCTTGTATTTATTGTTGTTATGGTTATATTGCGGTTGTCGTTATTGTTACTGTTTTTGTTGTTATTGTTGTTGTTGTTGTCGTTATTGTTGTTGTAGTTGTTGTTGTTGTTGTTGTTGTTGTAGTTGTTGTTGTTGTTGTTGTTGTTGTTATTGTTGCTGTTGTGTTTTATCATTTTAGTTGTGGTTGTGGTTACTTCTTTTATAGCTACTCTCATTACCAATGTTGTCATCTCTATTGATGTTGCTGCTGCTTCTGTTATTATTATTAATGCTATTTCTATTGTGGTTTTGTTTGTTGCATTGTTGTTATCGCTATTGGCGTTGTTGTTGTTATTATCGTTATTGGTCATGTTGTTGGAGTTTGTTATTATAATTATAATCATTATTGGTTTTACTGTTGTCGATATAGCAGCTGAATGATCTTCGATGTGACAATAGATATCATTTATGAGACAGGTAGCTTTGACCCTGCCTGTTGTTGTTGTTGTTACTGCTGTTGTTGTTGCTGCTGTTGTTGCTGTTCTTGTTGTTGTTGGTGGTGGTGGTGGTGGTGACGTTAATGTTGTGGTTTATTGTTGTTATTATTGTTGATGATGATGATGATGATAATGATGATGATGATGATGATGATGATGATGATGA
>NW_004797566.1:0-2934 GCF_000002075.1 Aplysia californica | reverse complement strand
ATCATCATCATCATCATCATCATCATCATCATCATCATCATCATCATCATCATTTTTTCGAAAGCAGAGTTGGAGGGAGAGTCTTTTTTTATTTCTATATAAAAAAATAACGATATAACATGTTTAAAATCTGTTTAATAGACATAGCTCAACATTTCGACTTATGGGCTTCCTGGGGAGCGACTGAGAGAAAAACTAATAAATGGGCGCTGAATAAGAGCAGAGAAAAAGGCCTAACAAAGTGCTAGATCTTCGACAGATATCTTTTATGATTTTCCAGCCATTCCTTTGCTTATGATATGCTCTAAAATAAAGCTATAATATTATTATCCTGGCCTTTCCACGTCGCCCGTCTGTTTATACTTTTCAAGTAGGTTGCTCTGGATTTGCATCTGCCTCGTTTGCCTTCAATTTTGTTAGTGAGTGATAGATGTTCTAGGCCCTTATGTCTGTTGAAGTGTCTCAGAAACTGCACTTGTCACTTCCTTACTAATAATTATTAGCGAGGCATCGTGGTGGAATCAGGCTCTCGTCAAGATAATGAAATCGAAGAAAACAGCAGTTTTCTCATTGCTTAGTAATTTTTATCAAATTTTTGTTTTTTGGCTCAACACCTTTTATGTCCATTTACAAACACATTCCTTTGAGGATTTCACTGAAAACGTTGATTAAAGGCACAAACATATAAATTTACAGTTTCCATGGACTCTCCAGCTTTGGAATTTACCAAGTTTTGGCGGCCATTTTCTCGCTAATGTTACCTCTTAAACCAGGTGACCCCCATCTCCTTTAATCCAAAATATCTCCACTTCTTTTGAAGATCAACTGGTAATTTTTCTATTGAAAGCAAGACAAATGAACAAGCTTTAAGATGATACAAATAACTCAATATGCCCGAAAATTGACGAGAGCCTGATTCCACCACGCTGCCTCACATGTGTATCAGCAAGCGGCAAATTTCGGGATCTTCACGTACAACAACCTCCTTAATTGATTTATTTTCCCTCAAAGAAATTCTCATCAGTCTCTAATGAAACCACATTAATTTTATTTTTCTGTTACAGTTTTCACTTACTGTAGTATAGAAGTGTTAGCCATACATAGCCTTTAAGAACTGTTTGTTTTTGTAGCCATTAGGATATTTCTGAATTTCAGGGTTGGGCTCTTTTATTTGTAATTAAAGCTATCTTTAGCTTTGCATGTTTTCATTTCATATGTGTTGAATATTTGGCATAAGATGTAGTTATATTGACCTGACAATATGAAATACCAAGTTTGAACCTAGAATCCCAAGACGGTACAAAAGAATAATCTGAGATTTTTTCTCTTCCTGGTGTAGTGGACGGTGTATGTGTGAGGGTTTTTTGTTTTTTTGTTTTTTTTTCAGGGGAGCGGGGGGGGGGCAGATGGTCGGACTCTTCGTCTTTGAAATTGTCCACATTTTCGTCGAACAGAGTGGGTGGCGAACTTAAACAATAACAACTCTATGGTTGTATAGAGTGAAATCCGTGCCATCGAACTGGGTTGACCCCGCTGATAATGGAAGGCAGGAGCTTTATAATGGCGGCACTCTATCTTTTTGTGCTGATTAGATAATTAGTCTAGAAGCATTTTGTCCAGGCTAGGCCAATTGTCATCCCTTTTTGCCATAATTCACGAGAGTTGATGTTTTAGAGTTCGCACATAATTTTCTTGGTGTTTTTGTTGCGGTGTTGTTTGTGTGGGAGTTTTTTCCCCTTGTTTTTATGCATCTTTTTTATTTGTATTTTGTTTAACATTTTAACTTTTTATTTATTTATTTATGTATATTATTTCACTTATTTATTTTATTTACTTATTTTGTAAATTTCTCTTCAATTTCAATGGTGGGTGATTGGCGGGTGCTCTGGTGTGGTTTGCTCCTTCTTTCCTATCAAACATCTATCTTTCTTATCTCTCCTCCTTCTTTTTGTGTTTGTTACTATTTCGTATCTATTCTTCGGCACTTATATGACCTTATTGTGCTGCAAGTGCAGTAAAACTCTAACTAAAACTTTAAAAAATGTCATTTAATTTTATTTTATTTTATTAGGCTTCATTTATTCATTTATTGATTTTTTAGTTTATTCATTTATTCATTTATGTATTTATTTTCTACTTTCTATTTTTTATGTTTTTATTTTAACTTTAAATTATTATTTTTTTACTTTGGGGGGTAGTGCTGGATGCAATTCTGTCATATATGTCTTTGCCTCTGTTTTAGTTCATATTTTGTTATTCATTTGTTGTAGATCAGTAATTTCCCGAGGAGGTCTCTCTGAGACACGATTCTTCGAATTAACGAAACCAGTTTCTCGGATACACACGCATCACATTTTTCATCTTTCACGTTCGCAAACTGAGAAGAAAGTATTATTATGTATTATAATAATTGATCAACTGCGAGGGCGAAACGACTCAAAACGGCAACAAGACACAGATGGCATGATTGTGCTTCTCTACATCAATTGTTAATGGTCTATCAATTATTGCAAGAGAGAGCAACCACCCACCCTCTTTCCAAAAAAAAGAAGAAGAAAGAAAACGAAAGGAAGAAAGAAACAGTATCAATTCAAGTATAACACTAGCCACACTAATTGTGCACATAAAAACAAAATTATCGCGTTTAGATGTTTTGTGAGTTTGTTTATTTGCTTATCTGTTTGTTTGTTTGAATTAAGAGAAGAGCATAATAAGCTTGATAACAGTCATTTAGCTGCGACGAATGGAGTAAGACCGACACACAGAACCAAAGAGGTAAAGGAAAGAAGTAGGGCCCTCCAACCACCCGCTTATTTGTTTTAATAAACTGCAATTAAAAACTAATTACATGATATTAGAATTGAGTTAACTCTATTTGAAGAAACGTTATGGCATGTTTGTGTGAGTGTGTGTGTGTGTGTGTGTGTGTGTGTG
>NW_004797565.1:887313-888500 GCF_000002075.1 Aplysia californica | reverse complement strand
CCCCCACCTTTCACACACACACATTCCACTCTCCGCCCTCGTACTTTTTTGTTTATGGTGACACTCTTCAAGAGGACCGTCTATCTAAAGTGACCGCTGTTCTCCTCGACAATAGATAGCCGTCTTGAACTGGTTCGACTGCAAGCTATTAACAATGTCGTAATGCAGGAGTTACTGAGATATTTCTCGTGAATAGACTTTATTGTACTGGACTATAAGGATGTTATACATGGTTGTATAGATTTAATAGACAATAATTAGGCGCAGTCTTCTGTTGACGGTTGTTTTTGTTGTTTTTTTTTGGGGGGGGGTTTGGTTATGTTTAATTAACAAAAGCGAAATTATACATGGTAATGGGTCGTTGGCGGGTGCTCTGGTGTGGTTTGCTTCTTCTTTCCTACCAAACGACTATGATCTTTATCTTTCTTCCTTCATTTTTGTGTTTGTTACTCTCGTGTAGATGTCCAAAATTGAGTCGATAGTGCCGTAAAACACCTACTCAATCAATCAATCAAAAACTCTCTTGTAACACCTCTAATTTTCGGCACTAAAATGCCCTTATTGTGTTGAAAGTGCCGTAAAACTTTTACTAAAACTAAGACACATGTATAAATAAAGGGACAATAGTAATAGGCGTAGTCTCCTGCAGATATTTAGTTTTTTATGTTTTTAAATTAACCAATATGAAATTTCTGGGTGGTAGGCGGGTGCTCTGGTGTGGTTTGCTTCTTCTTTCTTATATCAAACATTCGTCCTTTTCTCCCCTTCTTCTTTTTTATGTTTGTTACTCTCTTGTAACACCTCTAATCTTCTGACGCTCGTATGCCCTTATTTTGTTGCAAGTGCCGTAAAACACTTACTAAAACTACACTAAGACTTTAGAGTACTGTACTATAAGGATAATGTTATACATAGTGCATAAATAAATGGACAGTACTAATAGGTGTAGTCTCCGGCAGATGTTTAGTTTTTTTTATGTTTAATTAACCAATCTAAGATTTGCCACACCGGATTAACCTTAAGGCATGTGGCACAGCACTGTACAGTCTCAGGCTATGGGGGGTCGATGTACAAGTGGATTAGCGTGCTGCAGTAGGCTGTTTCATGGTCCGGCGGTTGTGTGCGTGTGTGTGTGTGTGTGTGTGTTTGTGTGTGTGTGTTTGGGTGGGTGGGGGGTGTTTGTGTGG
>NW_004797565.1:884773-887213 GCF_000002075.1 Aplysia californica | reverse complement strand
ACACACACACACAACACACACACACACACACACACACACATACACAACACACACTCATTTCCGTAAGTGGGATCAAGAATCGAGTTGTTGTTTTATTTTTCTCTTTTCTCTGTCCTCTCTCCAGTGTGGCAGACCTTGGAGAATTGTGACCGAGAAGATGAGAGATGACAACAGCGGCACAGACACGGCCAGCTCTTCGCTTCTGATCCAGGACTCCCATTGTCCAGTCGCCGTGGTCATCCAATCAGGAACAGTGGCCAGTTGCTGACGTAGACGCTGTCTGCCACGCCGAGAAGTCGGTGCCCGGGAGTCGCTGGAAGTCACACCGGTGCTAATTAGAAGTCAAGGTGTTCTTGAACTGCTGACTGTCGGCTTAATCCAGGTGCTGATTGACCTGTGGAGGGATATCTCACACCGTTTTTGTCGTCTGCGAGACTTGTAAAGATCTGGCAAAGACGTGACCTCGCCGCTGTCATCGTGGTTTTGGTGTAGAGTGTGCCACGGAGATCAGTGTGTCGTGTTTATCACCTCCCCTTCCTACACTTGATCTACTTGTTGACGTTGACAGATTTAGGATAAACTGTTCGGGAGGATCAAATGTCGGCGCTGAAATAATCCCTGTAAGGGTTCCGCGGTTGTCTTTTGCTCCAGGTGGGATTTGTGGAAGTTGCGTTCTGACGTCGGCTGTAGGTCTCAGTTGTCGCTTGGCCTCACAGCAACCTGCCCGTGATCCTTTGCGGCTGTGAACTGACTCGGTGACCGTCTATTGGAGATATTTGCTACAGTGACAGACCAGTCTGCGTGGATTGGCAACCGTAAAGAGCTCGAGCCCCTCTCCCTCCGCCCTCCCTCCTCCCCCCTCCCTCCCGGCCCGTAGAGGCGTCACTAGAGGGCTCTGGCTCCCTGCCCCTCCTCCTCGCCTCTGTGCATGTGGTGGGGAAAGCGTATGTCGCCCTGGTCGTGTGGGCGTGCGCACAGGCTGCTGCCATTGCCACTGTCACTACTACTGTCACTGCCATACCCACTGTCACTGCCACTGCCATACCCACTGTCACTGTCACTGCCACAACTGTCACAGCTGCCAGGCCAGACCGACACTCATGAGGAGTTCCGGTCCAGAGGATGAGCACCCCCTGTCTGTTGATTCTGGCCCGTTGCTGCTGCACCTGCGTTCTCCTGCTCTCTTGTCTCGCCGCCTCCTCCTCCTCCTCCTTCCTAGCCACCGCTGCACCATCATCTAACGTCACCACCACCTCCAGCACAGCTGCTGCTCTCAACGACAAGCCCTTGTCCTTTCCAACAGGGCGGAGGATTAGAGACTTCCTCACCGCGCCTTCCTCCTCCTCCTCCTCCTCGTCGTCTTCTACCAGCCACTCTAGCGAGAACAACAACCCTCGTAGTCGCTATCATCTACCCCCCTCGGGGTCGGAGTCGTTGACATCATCGGAGTCTTCATCGTCCTCCGCCTCTCGACAAAGTGACGAAGACTCAAAGAATTCTCTCTCGGATATTGCGTCTCCTTCTCAAGGTGAGTACATCGTATGTAGTACTAGCTCGGCCCCCTTTCCTCGAAAGGAATGATCGGTGTATAATTAACATCAAGGGAAAGTCATTGGCCTGCTGTATTTATTAACATCAACTGAAAGTCAATGGCCTACTATATTTACACTCTACTGGAATGGAGCATTAAATCTTGAGATGCTAAAAAATTAGAAGGTCTGGATCTATACAGCACTCTCAAAACAAAATGCGCCTCGCGAAATATCACTTCCGGCACTTCCACTGTGGAGGATAGCTACGCAGATTTGTTTCGTTTCTCAGTGGAATGATCACAAAGGCCAAAGAAGGAGGGGAACTTTTTGTCAAATATGTCTTTTTAAATTCAGGAAATGAATAAGTCAAAAATCGGGCTCTGTCGTGGGGACCTATCTATCTTTTTTAGTTTTATGGGATAAGTGACACATGTGTTTCCAAGTTGCAAAATATATATAATAGATTCCAGCGCTGTGTGAGCTTAGTGGACATCAGGCTGGACTGTGGAAGTGAGTGGTTGACGGGTGCTCTGGTGTGGTTTGCTTCTTCTGTCTTATCAAACATCTATCGTCCTCACCTCTCCTCATTCGTTGTGTGTTGTTACTCTCTGGTGACGCCTCTAATCTCCGGCACTTCTATGACCTAACCGTGTTGCAAATGGTGTAAAACTGTAACTAAAACGAAACGAAAAACTGTATTTTTGTACTCCCCTGGGGCAGTGCCACTGACTGTTGAAGTGTCTTTAGGCCATTCCCGAAGGGCTGACATGAACTTGTTCTTATGAACTGTAGAATTGTAAATAGGCTGATTTATCAATGTCATGCTCAGGGGCGAAGGCTGACTTGTTTGACAGGGTAATCAAAGTGAAATGGGACCAGATAGGGCCTGTAGATATCACACAAGAATC
>NW_004797565.1:881729-883051 GCF_000002075.1 Aplysia californica | reverse complement strand
ATTTAATTTATGAGGTTTACGTTTAAGGATGAATTTGACAGCGACAATGTTTCAAAATTAGAAAGGGAAGCAGTGATTATTTGATTATATAGACGCTTCGCCCCTGGTCATGCTCATAAATACCTGAACTGCAACGGGGAACTGCTGCTTTTTCTTTCCTAATTCTTACTATCGTCATTTTCCTCTACTTCTTTTGTATGTTTGTCACACTCTTGTTACCCACTATTTCCGAGGTGCCTTGATAGTCGAAGCAGACTTTGTGCTGTTTAGGCTAGAGAGATGAGCAGAGTAAGTCCTATTCCCTGTAATGACTTCTCTGTTGATGTCCACCCCCTGGCGTTCATATGACCTTATGCAGTTGCGAGCGCCGTAAATTCTACTAAAACGAGAAAACTACATTTTTCTACCTCCCCCACTCGGGAATGGAACTTACACGTCTCGCGCGTGCATGGACGAAGGAGGTGGCCGTGAGCCAAACCACTGCACCCACCAACCGCCCTCTGGCGAGCATCGCAGCAGTTAACTGTGTGGGGTGTGTTGTGGTGTGTGTGGGGAGAGTGTGGGGTGTGTTGGGGAGTGTGTGTGGGGTGTGCTGTGGAGTGTGTGGGGTGGGGAGTGTGTTCTGGAGTGTGTGTGTTAGTTTGTTTCTCTCTCTCTCTCTCTCTCTCCTTCTCTCCTTCTCTCTCTCTCTCCTTCTCTCCTTCTCTCTCTCTCTTCCTCTCCCTCTCTGTGTGTCTGTGTGTGCGTGTGTCTCTCCCTACGTCTTCCCCTCTCTCGAGAGCAAAAAACCCCGGCAGTCGAAGCCTCCTGTAACGACCTCACCCTCCTCTCTCTCCCTCTTCCCCCCTCCCTCACACCATCCGCCCCCCTCTCACCCCCTCCCTGTTCTGACTGTGCCAAACTGAACATCCCCGTGAGTGGTTGGCGGGTGCTCTGGTGTGGTTTGCTTCCTCTTTCTATCAAATATCTATCGTCTTATCTCCTCCTTCTTTTTTGTGTTTGTTACTCTCTTTTTTAATACCTCTAATCTTCATCACTGATATGACCTCATTGTGTTGCAAGTACCCTAAAACTCTTACTAAAACTAAAAAAAACACAGAGAGAAGAAAAAATAGAAGGGAAAAAAGGAAGAAAGGAACACCCCCGTTTCCCCCAGTGCCAGGAATAGATGCTGTGTGACAACTGCGACGTTCTGTGAGTCGACTCACGCCCATGTTCGATCCGTGGCCTTTTACTGGTGTGTTCTTTGGTGGTTCTCTCTCTCTCTCTCTCTCTCTCTCTCTCTCTCTCTCTCTCTCTCTCTCTCTCTCTCTCTCTCCCTC
>NW_004797565.1:880579-881629 GCF_000002075.1 Aplysia californica | reverse complement strand
GGGAAGGTGAGGAGAGAGAGAGAGAGAGAGAGAGAGAGAGAGAGAGAGAGAGAGAGAGAGAGAGAGAGAGAGAGAGAGAGAGAGAGAGAACAATTTACCGTGTAGACCCTCGAGTTTTTAAATCGACTGAGGTATGATAATGTTTTTGGAAGGTTTTACAGCGCTCGCAACTGCATAAGATCATAATTATGAGCGCGAAGGAGTGGATGTCAACAGAGAAGTCCAAATGGGGAATCAGGTCTACTCTGCTCATCTCTCTAGCCTCAACAGCACAAAGTCTGCTTCGACTATCGAGGCACCCCGGAAATAGCAGTTCACGAAAAAGAGTGACAAACATACAAAAGAAGTGGAGGGGAAAATGTCGATAGTAAGGATGAGGAAAGAAAAAGCAGCAGTTCCCCCTATGTTGTTCCGGCACAGTATGAGCATGACATTCATAAATCAGCCCATTTACAATTCTACTGTGCGTAAGAACACGTTAATGTCCCCTCTTTGGGAATGGCCTGAAGGCACTTCAGTCAGTAGCACTGAGAGGGAACTGCTGCTTTTTCTTTCCTAATCCTTACTATCGTCATTTTTCCTCTACTTCTTTTGTATGTTTGTCACACTGTTGTGACCCGTTATTTCCAGGGTGCCTTGATAGTCGAGGCAAACTTTGTGCTGTTGAAGCTAGAGAGGTGAGCAGAGTAAGCATGATTCCCTGTAAGGACTTCTCTGTTGACATCCACTCCTTGGCGCTCATATGACCGTATGCAGTTGCGAGCGCCGTAAAACCTTCTACTTAAACAAGGGGTTGGGGTGTCTAGGGTGTGATAGTTTGTTTTTCTATAAATAATGTCCGTTAGTCTGCGTTTATCTTTATATAAATATTATCTATGTATTTATTACAATTATTCATGTAAATCACATTACACGTAACTGTTATTTTGGGAAGGCTGCACATTGTATATCTAGGCCTTGACTTCTTTGAATTATCCTCCTCCTCCTCTCCTCTTCCTTCTCCTCCTACTCTTCCTCTTCCGACTCCTCCTCCTCCTCTTCCTCCTCCTC
>NW_004797565.1:875458-878912 GCF_000002075.1 Aplysia californica | reverse complement strand
TTCTTCTTCTTCTTCTTCTTCTTCTTCTTCTTCTTCTTCTTCTTCTTCTTCTTTTTCTTTGAGATAGAGAGAAGCTCTATTTTCTAGCGTAACAATTTATTGCCACTAGTGTTGACAAAAGCGGAATGGTAAAAACAAAAAGAGAAAGAAAGTGGGTGGTTGGCGGGTGCTCTGGTGTGGTTTTCTCCTATCAAACATCAATCGTCCTTATCTCTCCTCCTTGTGGGGGGTTGGCGGGTGCCATGGTGTGGTCTGCTCCTTCTTTCCTATCAAACATCTATTCTATCGTCCTGATCTTTCCTCCTTCTTTTTTGTGTTTGTTACTCCCTTTTGCGCGTTCATATGATCTTATGCAGTTGCGAGCGCCGTAAAACTCTCACTAAAACAAACAAACCACTCTTGTGACACCTCTGATCTTCGGCACTTATTTGACCTTATTGTGTTGCAAGAGCCGCAAAACTCTGCTAACTAAAACTAAACTTTTAAAAGCCCCACATATCTTTACAAAAGCCGTAAAACTCTTACTTTAAAAAAAAAATTCACACTTATCTTTACTCAAACAGAACCACAGCAACAACAACAGCAACAACAACAGCTACAACAACAACAACAACAACAAAATAAGGCTTTTTCTTTTGGTGTCTGACGTGACCAAATATCGTGTGTTTACAGTTGTTTAATTGTGTGTGTGTTTACAGTTGTGTAATTGTGTGTGTGTGCGCTCAATATCGAGTGTTTACAGTTGTGTAATTGTGGGTGTGTGTTTACAGTTGTGTAATTGTGTGTGTATGGTTGTGTGTTAACAGTTGTGTAATTGTATGTGTGTGTGTGTGTGTGTGTGTGTGTTTACAGTTGTGTAATTGTGTATGTGTGTGGGTGTGTGTTTACAGTTGTGTAATTGTGTGGGTGTTTACAGTTGTGTAATTGTGTGTGTGTCGTCCACAGACCTGACCCTATATCGTGTGTTTACAGTTGTGTAATCGTGTAGTTGTCTATATGTGTTTACAGTTGTGTAATTGTATGTGTGTTTACACTTGTGTAATTGTCTGTGTGTGTTTACAGTTGTGTAATTGTGTGTGTGTTTACAGTTGTGTAATTGTGTGTGTGTTTACAGTTGTGTAATTGTGTGTGTGTTTACAGTTGTGTAATTGTGTGTGTGTCGTCCACAGACCTGACCCTATATCGTGTGTTTACAGTTGTGTAATCGTGTAGTTGTCGATATGTGTTTACAGTTGTGTAATTGTGTGTGTGTTTACAGTTGTGTAATTGTGTGTGTGTGTGTGTGTGTGTGTGTGTGTGTTTACAGTTGTGTAATTGTGTATGTGTGTGTGTGTGTTTACAGTTGTGTAATTGTGTGTGTGTTTACAGTTGTGTAATTGTGTGTGTGTTTACAGTTGTGTAATTGTGTATGTGTGTGTGTGTCGTCCACAGACAAATGCCAGTACAACCTGACCCAATATCATGTGTTTACACTTGTGTAATTGTCTGTGTGTGTTTACAGTTGTGTAATTGTGTGTGTGTCGTCCACAGACAAATGCCAGTACAACCTGACACGGACCAGCGTCCCCGTACACGTCCACTACCGCGGGTTCCGGCGCTGCCAGTACTTCATCTGGGCCCCGGCCCACCACGTCATCCTGATCAACGTCTCCCACTTCCACAGCCGAGCTGACATGCCGGTGGCCGAGAGAGGGCGCCACCGTCACCACCACCACCACCACCACCATCACCAGCAGCAGCACCACAACAGCAACAACAACAACAACAACAACAACAATAAGCTAGCTGAGAGAAGGAAGGCGTCACTAGGAGTCGGCTCATCAGCGCCGGTGTTGGCTGACGGCAATAACAACAACAACAACAACAACAACAACAACAACAACACCGCTTCTTCTTCGTCTTCTTCCGCCTTCTCCGAGGCCGCTCACGCTACAAAGTCACCGTTGTTTTCATCGCCATCATCATCATCTCCATCATCGTCCTCCTCCTCCTCACCGTTTCTGGCGTCGGCCCCTGAGAGTTTATCGCCCCTTTTATCATCATCATCATCATCTTCTTCTTCTTCGTCGTCGTCGTCGCAAGTCGATTCCTCTTCTCAGCAAGAAGGAGGTAGTCGAGGAGTCGCGGACGAGACAGCGAGAGGTCGGCTCGCCTCCTCCGCATCCTCCAAGAGGTACATGCCCGCACGCCCACGCCCGTCATCGGCTGCTGGCGAGCATCGCTTCGCGGGAAGTTCCAACTCGGGCGAGAGCAGTTCCGGAGATCTCCTCCGCTCACAAGGGACGACCACCCACGACACTGCCTCCGGGCTGACGGACGCTGTACAGGACGAACACAGCAGCAACAGCAACAACAGCAACAGCAACAACAACAGTGGTAGTAACGTTGTTGCAGACCCTGAGAACTCTGCGAAAAGACCCACGAGACACGAAGAAGTTAGTGCTAGTGAGGAACTCGCGTTAGAGTTGGACACTTCACGGAGGAAAACGAGTGTGGACAGTTCTATTTCTGAGATTGGCGCGGAGAGTTCTTCTGAGGGCAAACACGAGCCACCCTGTGTGGTCAAGGTAATTTCCTTCTGGGTTTTTTCTTTCTTTCTTCCCGTTGTTCAGATTATTGTGAATATCTGTCGCTACCTCTGCTTTTTTGTCCTATTTCCATTTTTAACAACTGTGAAAACAAAGAGTGAAGAAGTCAAATGTTCAATGTTTTCACCAAAAAAAAAGGAGATATGACTCGAAAGCTCTGAGGTCGCGATCTGTGTGGACCCATCTTGTTTGTGTGTTCCTCTGGCTGTTTGTGTGTTTTCTGATTTTTGCTCGTGGGTGGTTAGTGGGTGCTCTGGTGTGTTTTGCTCTTTCTTTTGTATCAAACATCCATCGTCATGCCTTTCCTCTCCTCTTGTATTTTGTGTTTGTTTGTTTTTTCACTTACAGCAGCTGCTCTCATCTTCGACACTTATATCATAACCTAATTGTGTTTCAAGTCCCGTAAAACACTTTCTGTAACCAAATAAAGTATTTTGTTTTCCGTGGCTTCTTTTTCTTGTGGGTGGTTAGAGGGCGTCACTGGAAGGCCTTTCTTCTTCTTTCCTTTCCCTCTATTGTTTCAACCTGTCTATGTGGGTGGTTGGCGGGTACTCTGATGTGGTTTGCTCCTTCTTTCCTATCAAACATCTATCGTCCTGCTCTCTCCTCCTTCTGTTTTATGTTTGTTACTCTCTTGTAACATCCCTAATCTTCGGCACTTAATTCACTTATATGACCGTATTGTGTTGCAAGTGCCGTAATTAACTCTCACTAAAACTAAAACTGTCCCTCTTTTGTGTCAACCTGACTCTATCGCGCGTGCCTGTTCCCTTCACCTAGTGACCGCTAGTATTGTGGCATTGTGCTCCCCTGTGCCAGCTAACTTATTTGTCGTCTACTTCCTACTGTGTCTTCATCCCCCCCCC
>NW_004797565.1:873392-874913 GCF_000002075.1 Aplysia californica | reverse complement strand
CTGTCTTGTCGTAGTTTTTTCCTGACCTCCAATGTGTGACAGGTGGTTGGAGAGGGCCACTGGTATCTCTCACTTTTTTATATTTTCCATCTGTGGTTTTTGTCGTACTTTTTCCAAGCACTGAATAACCTTTCAATGCTGATGTGTTTCTCTTTACCCTAACAGTGTGGTGTGGTCTAGTGGTTAGTGGGTGGTTGGTGAGTCTCTTGTGTGGTTTACTTCTTCTTTCCTATCAAATATCTATCGTCCTGGTCTCTCCTCGTTCTTTTTTGTGTTTGTTATTTTCTTGTAACACCTCTTATCTTCGGCACTTTTATGACGTTATCGTAAAACTCCTACTAAAACTAAACTTACTCCTACAGTGCTGCACGGTATCGATAGTCTAGAGGTTAGGATGCTGGACTTGCAGTGATAAGGCTGCGGGTTCTAGTCCCTTCATGGGCCCACAGTTTGTGCAGAGGGATGAGACTTTGCTCAAACTGTTCTCATTTGTGAGGCAGCATGGTGAAATCAGGCACTCGTCAAAATAAGGAAACTGAAGAAACTGGCATTTTCCCGTAGGTTTGGGGAATTTTTATTGAATTTTTATTTTTTGGCTCAACATCTTTCATGTTCATTTAAGAACACATTCCTGTGTGCACAGCACTGAAAGGTGTTGATTAAAGGCACAGAAGGTGTTAATGTTCTGTTACCACGGACTCTCAAGCTAAGGAAATAACTTATCTTCGGCAACCATTAATTTTCTCACTAATTTTCCCCCTGAAACCAAGTGACCTCTACCTCCTTCAATCGTAAATATCTCGACTTGTATTCAAAGTAACTGGATATATTTTTCGTCAAAGGCAAGACAATTAATGAACTACCTTTAAGGTGACAGCAATAACTTGACATGCCCAAAAATTGACAAGCGCCTGATTCCACTGCGTCGTGACACATTGTAGCCTAGGCAAGAGTCCGCGACCAGCAAAAGACAGGGACAGGTCGTGTCGGTTTGAGCACGACCTGTGAAACAGTAGCTTGTCCCGAGCGTTTCCAAGGAGACGACAAATGTTCCAGAACGTTGAAGGGTCTCTACACAACAGCAGCAGCAGATGGTCGCTTTTAAAGACAAGTAGGCTGACCCACATCGGGGGTTTCCAGAAGTCTTGACCTATACCAAAAGTTGGCATTGCCCTACCTATAGGAGAAGTTTGGTTTTATTGATTTGATGTGTATATATTTGTTTGGTTATTGAGAAAACTCTCCTTGTCTTGTAAAGAAAGTGAAAAGGGGCCAAAAATTTAATCTTCGATGTTCTCAAAGGCTGATCTACAACAGGGAACTGCTGCTTTTTCTGTCTTACTCCTTACTATTGTCATTTTCCTCTATTTCTTTTGTATGTTTGTCACAATCTTGTGACCCGCTATTTCCGGGGTGCCTTGATAATCGAAGCAGACTGTGCTGTTGAAGCTAGAGGGGTGAGCAGAGTAAGCCTGATTCCTTCTCTCTCTCTCTCTCTCTCTCTCTCTCTCTCTCTCTCTT
>NW_004797565.1:870653-871664 GCF_000002075.1 Aplysia californica | reverse complement strand
TTTATCCTGGTGGGGGTCCAAGAAATGGTTCACTTTACTGCATAGATTCCGACTCCCGTGGAAGAGCGCGCGTGAGTAGACGTGGGGGTAGACAGGGATGAGTGTAATGATACACTTGTCAGTTTAAGCCCTGGCCTGTCTTTTTAGATCAATAATCTCATTGTCTGAGGACATAAGCTGCCAGACACAGTCATTATTGGCCGGTAGAACTTGCTAAATTGTCCTGTACTTTCCCTGCCCGGGCAGAACGTCTCGCCAGTAATGGGTGGCTGTCCTTAGAGTGCTGTTGTTCTTGACTCGATGGCTCCTAGTGTTTGTAGTGGGTGGTTGGTGGGTGCTCTGGTGTGGTTTGCTCCTTCTTTCCTATCTAGCAACTATTATCCCGGTCTCTCCTCCTTCTTTTTTGTTTATTTTACTCTCTTGTAACGTCTCTAATCTCCTAGCGCTCATATGACCTTATACAATTGCGAGCGCCGTAAAACCTCTACTAAAACAAAAATTCCCCTTCTTCTTCTTTATGTTTATTACTCTCTTGTAACACCTCTAATCTCCTAGCGCTCATATGACCTTATGCAATTGCGAGCGCCGTAAAACATCTACTAAAATAACTAACTTGTTTGTGGCGGTTTTACTGTACTTTTGTAGGAACGTTTCGAGCGACAATATTACTAACTTGTCTGACACATTTCTCCCTGGCTCTCTCTCTTCCTCCCGCGGCCCGGCCTCCCTCCCGTCCACTCCTGTGATTGGTCAGATGTAAAGTGTGCCTTCACGTGTAGTGAGCACCTGTGTCTGGTCAGTGACCAGCTCTGTGATGGCCTGGACGACTGTCCTGACCGCTCAGACGAGCTGACCACAGTGTGCCCGACAGCCGGACCCAGGAACTTGGGCGCTCAGACGCCTTCTGGTAACTACATCTCTACTCTCTGCTCTCTGTGCTGCTGCTTCTTCTTTTTATTTCTTCTTCTTCTTCTTCTTCTTCTTCTTCTTCTTCTTCTTCTTCTTCTTCTT
>NW_004797565.1:866036-869459 GCF_000002075.1 Aplysia californica | reverse complement strand
CAAGCAGTGCTACTGACTGAAGTGTCTTTAGGCCATTCTCAAAGGGGGGCGGGGGATATTAACATGGTCTTATGCACAATAGAATTGTAAATGGGCTGATTTATCAATGTCATGCTCATACTGTGCCAGAACAACATAGGGGGAACTGCTGCTTTTTCTTTCCTAATCCTTACTGTCGTCATTTTCTTCCTCTATTTCCGGGGTGCCTTGATAGTCGAAGCAGACTTTGTGCTGTTGAGACTAGAGAGGTGAGCAGAGTAAGCCTGATTCCCCGTTTGTACTTCTCTGTTGACATCCACCCCTTCTTGCTCATATGACCTTATGCAGTTGCGAGCGCTGTAAAACTTCTACTGACCTAAAACTATGACCTTATGACCGTAAAGTTTCTACAAAAGTTTTATAAAAATCAAACTTTGACATTATGTCGACTTCCTGTAACGTGACATTCTGTGTGTGTGTGTGACCTAATAGTGACTTTCTATAACGTGACATTCTGTGTGTGTGTGTGACCTAATAGTAACTTTCTGTAACGTGACATTCTGTGTGTGTGTGACCTAATAGTGACTTTCTATAACGTGACATTCTGTGTGTGTGTGACCTAATAGTGACTTTCTGTAACGTGACATTCTGTGTGTGTGTGACCTAATAGTGACTTCCTGTAACGTGACCTTCTGTTTGTGTATATGACAGGTGTGTCGGTCGACGTCCGGCTCTGTCCAGGAGTCAGGTCAATACGACCAGAGTGTGGCGCTGTTGGAGGACCGTCACCACAACCACCAGCATCACCACAACCACCACCACCATCAGCACCACCAACACCACCCAATGACGGTCGCAGACCCCGCGCCGAGCCTACACTGCTCGGAGAGAGAACAGCTGATTCAGCAACAGCACTCGACCGAGTCCTCGTCTGGGGGCGGTGGGGGTGGGGGTACCGGGAGACTATGCTCGCTGGACCTGTGTCGGAGCAACGGCTCTCAGGCCAGGCACCAGAGACTCCACGGCCCTCAAAAGCCGTACCCCGGACCTTCGTCGTCTGTGGGTGAGCAGTTCCCGCCCCACGTCCCCGCGTCTGGCGACGGGGAGGAGGGATATGTCCAGGCCCAGCGGTCGCTCTACGCCAAGAAACAAGTGCATAACTTATCGTGGCTGGAGGAGCTCAACGTTCTACGACCTCCGCCCAATAAGACGGTCCACGACCGCGACTCCCCGCCGCCCCCCTACTGGTTGGTATCCCCGACGGCCCACAGTTTGGACTCGCTCATCCCGAGTGTTGAGGTGGGTGGTCGGCGGGCGTCTCAACGTGGGACCGGAGGACAGGACTCGCCCCCCGGACTCGCCCCCCGCTCCCACAGCCTGTCCTATCAGCGCCAGGCCAGTGTTCAGCACAGCCACTTGATAGGCAGGCCACCCGCCGGCCCCCCGATCCCTCGAGCACAACACGCCCACCCGCGACATCAGCTGCCCCCAGACTACCACAGCCTGGTCCCGGCATCTTCTGACCGCGTCGTACAGCCAGCGAGGACAACGGAACATTATGACAGGCTGCCCAACCGTACGACCCCCGCCACTACGACCCCCGCCAGTACGACCCCCAACCCCACGACCCCGGGCTCTATGACCCCCAGGACCCCTGGCTGGAACTATATGTCGGGTCATGTCCAGGCTCAGCCCCCTAGTGCCCGTGTCGCGTCGAGAGATGAGGTGGTGCTAGAGAACGCTTCCAGGGACTCTGTGGAGCTGGCTACCCACAAATCTATTAATAGATTTCCCGATGGGAAGGCGAACCCCGCTCTGCCTGCTCCGTTGCTGTCCAGCTCTTGTGTGTCCCCGTGCGCGGGCGCGACTCCGTCGAAAACCACGGGGGGATCAGAGACCTTGACCTGTCGGCCCAACCATCGTGATAATCAGCAGTGGCTGCACACCAGGTCGTCACCACCATCAGCATCATCATCATCATCATCATCATCGTCGTCGTCGTCCGCATCTTCGAATTCGGCATCGCCGCCAGCATCACATGTTTTGTCATTTCCACCGTCATCATCATCATCATCATCTGTACCTCACCCGCCCTCAGCCCTGCCCGCTCAGCACACCGGCTCACCTCCCCGAACTGCTCAGCTCATAGACTCCGCCTCCCCCCCACCCACTCAGCACATAGACCCCGCCTCCCCTCCACCCGCTCAGCACATAGACTCCGCCTCCCCCCCTCCCACTCAGCACATAGATTCCGCCTCCCCTCCACCCACTCAGCACATAGACCCCGCCTCCCTTCCACCCGCTCAGCACATAGACCCCGCCTCCCCTCCACCCGCTCAGCACATAGACTCCGCCTCCCCGCAGTCATCCTCTCAGCTCACTGGATCAGCTTGCAGCCCGCCTGTCCGTCACACAGGCTCCGCCCCCAGCGATAACGCCCCAAGGGCGGAGCGTGGCAGAACGGATGCCCCTCCACTCCCCCGAGAAGGCTCCAGTGACATCTGTGTGTCAGGCCGTCGTGGTACAGAAGCCGAGCCCAGCCCTCTACCCTCCCCGTCATCCCCGTGTGAGTGTTCGTCATCATCTGTGGCTCCGCCCTCCTCCTGTATAGCCCCGCCCATCAGTCATTCAGCCCCTTCCAGCGGCCCAGGGAAATGCTTCTACTGTTGAAGAGACGCTCTCGGAGGAGTACATTCTGTGGCAACAGGAGGGACTTAGCCGCGTGTGAGCGGGGAGTTGTTCGTAGTTTTCCTGTGCCAGTCACAGACGCTAGGCATCAGATGATCAGTCCGTGGGGGGATGCGAACTCATTTCAAAGGATTCAGGAGACATGAGATGCGAGAAAGCACGTAGAGGCCAAGTGGTTCCCCCCCCCCTCCCTGTAGTGTGAGGAAGGCGCTGGTGTCAGTGTGAACGACATTTCCCTCCCTTCTGTGTCTGGCAGTGTCATTGGCCGCCAAAGTCAGTACAGTGCCACCTTCCCCTCAACGGGGAATATCTATATTTAATATATATTCTATCTATATATATACATATATATATATAAATTAATTATGGTTTGAATGGAAATAATGCAAGCCCTATGGTATGTTGAGGGATAATAAAAGCAGTATTTCTAGTTGCGTGCACGTGCAGTGGTGGAGAGGTCTGACGCAGTGGACAATCACGAGAAGACGACGGGAAGTTGCCCCGTTTCTCCGCCTTGCAGTCAGCCATGTTGGTGAAAGCGACAGACAGCAGACGGCCATGTTGATGAGAGCGGCAGACGGCCATGTTGATGAGAGCGACAGACAGCCATGTTAAGAGCGAAGCTATCGGAGCCGTGGAGCCTCAGAGTGCTCGCCGTTTGGATGGTTGGCCTTAAATTATGGTATCATGAGGTTTTTGAAAAAAGAGCATCGTGAGAGAGAGAGAGAGAGAGAGAGAGAGAGAGAGAGAGAGAGG
>NW_004797565.1:864222-865910 GCF_000002075.1 Aplysia californica | reverse complement strand
GATGGAGGCAGAGGTTGTCCATAGCAACACAAGGGTGGATGGAGGCAAAGGTTGTCATTAGCAACACAAGGGTGGATGGAGGCAGAGGTTGTCCATAGCAACACAAGGGTGGATGGAGGCAAAGGTTGTCATTAGCAACACAAGGGTGGATGGAGGCAGAGGTTGTCCATAGCAACACAAGGGTGGATGGAGGCAGAGGTTCAGAAGCTGTAGGAGAGGGATTTTTGTCCCGGTATATATAACACCCTGGCCAACTGTGTGAATGTGTCTGTGTATGGGTACGAGAGAACAAGAAGTTGTGTCCGTCTATCTGGAGCTAGGGTCTTCTCAGAACGCCAACGCTGGCTGAAATAATGGCTAGAGACTCATGAAATATTTTCTGAGAAATTGGAGTCAAAAACAAAGGGGAAAGATTTGAGGTGTTTATACGTTAATGGATTGGGGTTTGTTTTTTTTGTTTTTTTTGCTTGTGTGAAGAAATGAGAGCAAATGTAATGTGTGGGTAACCGAGCTGTGATGTTCTGCACCTAATAGTTTCTTGCTCTGTGGCAGTGCAGGGGGTGTGGTTGTCCTAAAGTGAACTATCTGACCCCTGTCTCTCGTTCTAAAACAGCTGGTTTGACTCCAGGTTTATCGACGTCCTTGACATTTCTGTAGGGGTCAGCACTTTCTCTTTGACCAAAGACAAAACATTCTGTTGTGTACATTGTACACTTTAAACGTAAAAGACGATCTTGTCAGTTGAAAGTCTGGAAGAGAAGCTGTTTCGTGGAAAATGTTCAGCTTAGCTGTTGCTCTATCAAAAGGCACGTTATGGCAGTCCGGAACAGGCAAACCTCCCCCTCCTTAATGTCTTCAGAACCCTGGTGAAAAAACCTTATTTTGCTTGTAAGATTTGTGTTCATATCTGTTGAAGTTGTCAGTGGAACAGTACACAAAAAGTGCTCAGTTTTCAAGTAGCGTATGTCCCACAAAACTGTCTATTTGTCTCCATCCCAGGGTGGGGTCTCTGCTTCTCTGGCTTGATTAGGTCGTTCCTGCTACCATCTGCTGTAGTGGAAGGTTTTTATCTTCCTATTTTGTTTCCCCGTGGTAGAACACACTCTATTGGATGATTCAGTGTGGCCTGTTGTCTCACATATGTCTCACGATGTGGTGGAATCAGGCGCTTGTCAATTTTTGGGCATGTGGAGTAATTGGAATCATCTAAAAGCCTGTTCTGATGTCTTGCTATCGGTGAAAAAAATGCCCATCTATCTTGAATTGAAGTCGAGATATTTGACTTTGAAGAAGGTGGGGTCACCTGGTTTCAAAGGTAGAATTAGCGAGAAAATGGCCGCCAAAGTTTGATTATTTCCATAGCTTGATAGTCCATGAAAACTGAACACTTACATTATATGCGCCTTCAATCAACGCTTTTCAGCAAAATCTACCCTGAGGTTTGTTCTTAATTGAATAACAAGGTGTTCAGCCAAAAAACTGAAATTCGATAAAAAATTGCAAATCTGGAGGAAAAATGCTAGTTTCTTCAATTTCACTATGTTGACGAGCGCCTGATTTCGCCGTGCTGTCTCACATATGTTTGTGTTCAGTGTTTGTGTTTCTGCAACTCCTTTGAGCTCTTTAATTGATTAACGGCAAGGGCCAACCTGTCTTGTTTCATTGCCTCCGATAACTTATTTATGTTT
>NW_004797565.1:862444-864122 GCF_000002075.1 Aplysia californica | reverse complement strand
GGGGGGGGGCGGGAATATTTTTGTGTGATTAAGATTGATTGATTTCTGATGAGCTACTCCGATGAGGTATACGGAAAACAAAACGTCTAGAGGCAAAGATGGGAACATTATGTAGGGAGAACGCAGCTTTGGTAATTATCTGAGCATCCAGTTCTGTTCAGTCTGTGTGTGTGTGTGTGTGTGTGTCGTGGAGTTGCAAAATCATCCCTCCTGATGGAGCCTATTCCAGTAGCCCTAGCTGTGTGGGTGTGTGTGTTTGTGTGTGTGGGTGTGAGTGTGTGTGGGTGTGTGTGTTTGTGTGTGTGAGAGAGAGGGAGAGAGAGAGGTTGTCATGATGGTGTATTCCTGTAAGGAGGTAGTACGTTCATGTCTGTACCTTGGTCATTGTCAGCAGGGGGTAGTACAGCTGGTGTCTAGACGGAGTGACAACTGGCAGTCTATTCATGCCAGTGACATCTGGCAGTCTATTCACGTCGGTGACAATCACAGGTGGAGTGCTAGGGTAGACCGGGAACCGACATGTGTGCCTGTAATGAGAATAATAATAATAATGATGATAATAATAATAATAATAAGACAAAAGGGCTAAATCCTCACAGGTTCCCCACTATGAATTCCCCCCCCCCCCCCCCCGCATATCTACTTGCAGAATTTCTAGATGGTTCTAGGTCGGTCGGTGGTGTAGTCTATAGACTCTGCAGCGTGCGTAGCGAGATACATAGGTTTCTATTTCTTCCGGAGAATATTACACTTTATAATAATGTGTGAGGCGTCGTGGTGAAATCAGGCGCTCGTTAAAATGATTAGATCAAAGATACAGGCAGTTTTTCTTCCAGTCAGGCAATTTTTGGGGGAATTTTGTTCTTTTTGGCTCAACACTTCTTTATGTCCATAAGAAAAGGCATTCCCTTGTAAATTTTACTGAAAAACGTTTATTAAAGGTACAAACTTTGTAATTTGTCAGTTTTCAGAACTCTCAAGCTATTGAAGTTTCCAAACTTTGGTGGCCATTTTCTCGCTAATTTTTCCATTGAAACCAGATGACCCCACCCCCTTCTATCTCCTTCAATCGCAAATTTCTCGACTTCTATTCAAGATGGATAGGTATTTTTTAAATTAAAAGCAAGGTCAGTGAATAAGCTTTAAAAGGATAGCTAAAACTCCACATGTATGTCCAAAAATTGACAATTTTGCTGTCGTGACACACACGCTCTGCACCGTGCATGACACGATACAGCAAGTTTGGTTCTCTTCCAGAGAATATTCTACTTTGTAATATAGTATCTGCTTGTTCTTCAATGGCAACAAGGCTAGAGGGCGACCGAGAAAGACCTGGATAGATGGAGTCAGGGAAACATTAACCACCCACGGCATCCCCCTGACCCAAGCTCTCCGGCAGGCAACAGAGCTCTCTTTCTTCCCGCGACACCCAAAAGGGTATAAGAGGTGGATAAAAATAAAAGTAATCTTGTTCTTCAAAGATGTACCCCCAAAGGGTCAAAGCGACCCTACTCTTGTAGAATCTGAAGTGTGTTGTGTGGGCAGCAACTGAGCTAGGTGTGTCGTTTGTCTACATTTGGCCAGTGTGGGATATGTTTTTGCTGAGTGGGTTCTGAAGCTGTGGACATTTTGTGTACATTGATCCCCTCTGTGAAAGGATTTATTTATTGGGGTTGGA
>NW_004797565.1:858052-859352 GCF_000002075.1 Aplysia californica | reverse complement strand
GGGGTTGTTGTTTTTTTCAATACAGTGTTGTTGATGGTGATTCAATGTTTGGATGGAAATATGTTTGGAGTGAGTGTGCACGAGTTGTGAGTGTGCACGTGTCGTGTGGAGCGAGTGTGCGTGAGTTGGTGGAACTATTCTTGCTGGGGTCGTGTCCTCCATGCCTCGGGCAGGCCACTATTTATATACCTATAATACTACAGTTAATAATCTACGTTGTTCATCGCTACTTTTGACTTCTCTGTGAATGCGTGTGCCGGCTACAATCTATGTGATGGTTTATCTGTAGCAGAGCACTGGGGTTTGTTTTAGGTTCCTCATGATTGATTTGTTTGGGTTTTTGTTGTTGTTGGGTTTTTTGTTGTTGTTTTTTTTCGTTTATGATTCAAACCCTTTGAGTGTGGACATTGGTTCTTGTGAGCTGGTGGTATTTGCCAGATTGTGTACGCATATGTGTGTGGTCATGCTTTTTTGCCAGTGTCCATTTGTTTGTTTGTTTGTTTGTTGTCGTAGGGTTTCTTTCTGTCTGTTTGTTTGATTGATTGTTTGTTTTTTTAATTCCCATTACATTACTTTTGGATGATAGTATTATTAACTTATTACTGTCCAGCGCTGTTTGCTGTCAGATGGCCTGTCGTCAGGCTCCTGTCACTGTTTGTGATAAGGTGTAAATATTGATCAATGTGCACCCCTTACGCCCCGCCCACCCCTTACGCCCCGCCCCCTCCATAGGTCCGCCCCCTCCATAGCTCCACCGCCCCTTAAGGCACCCCCCTCCTTAACCCCACCCACTTCATAGCCCCGCCCATCCATAGCCCCGCCCACTTTATAGCCCCACCCTCTCCTTAAGCCCTCCCGTACTTCATAGCTCCGCCCACTCCATAGCCCCGCCCACTCCATAGCCCCGCCCCCAAACCTTGGACAATGTGTTCCATCAGTTCCCCAAGAAAACTTAAAGGGCTGTGTGGAAACAACCAGAAAGATAGCAGTCTTTGCAATAACTTTGTAGTGGGGAGTTTGCTCTGGTGGCGTGCTGTGTGTGTGTACGTGTGTCTGTGTCTGTGTGTACGTGTGCGTGTGTCTGTGTGTGCGTGTGTGTTTATGTGTCTGTGTGTGTGTCCGTGTGTCTGTGTATGTGTCCGTGTGTGTGTGATAGACTGAGAAAGAAGACAGGCGTAAAGCACTGTGAATGTCGCCCCCCACCCTAATAGGACGGAGATAAACTGGAACTAACAGAAATGTGGTTTCTCCGCGGATTGCCGAGAACGTCATATAAAGGGAAATAAATCTCCCAACAAAG
>NW_004797565.1:856468-857773 GCF_000002075.1 Aplysia californica | reverse complement strand
CCCTCCCCAATTGTTGTTGCTGTTTTGCTGTCCCAGAGGCTCATAATAAGTGAGGGAGAGAGTGAGGACAGGGAGTTATTTATAGACACGCGCGTGCAGGGAGCCACGTGACACGTGCTGGCTCGGTCCAGTAGACTGCCTCATTTGCATAAAGAAACTTGTGTTCATGATGACTGTCGAACGGCGTGTGTGTGTGTATGTGTGTATGTGTGTGTGTGTGTGTGTGTGTGTGTGTGTGTGTGTGTGTGTGTTGGAGAGAGAGTGAGAGAGAGAGTGTATGAATGTGTGTGGTGTGTGTGCCTAGTCTATATTATGTGTGTGTGTGTGTGTGTGTGTTGGAGAGAGAGAGAGAGAGAGAGTAGGATTAGTGTATGTGTGTGTGTGTGTGTGAATATGATGGTGTGTGAGTGAGTCTGTGTGCCAAGCGCAGCGGGGCAAGATGTCTGGAAAAACTCGTATGTAGCTCTGTGTGTGTTGTGTGTGTGTGTTGTTGTCATGTGTGGTGTCAGAATTCTGTACTAAGTACACCTATGTGGTTGTGTGTGTGTGTGTGTTTGCGTGTGTGCAGAAATGGGTGTGCGTGGGATAGAGGGGTGACGCCTTGGAGGGGAATATTTTTGTATATAGGATTTTCAACTGTGAGGAATTACAACTTGTGTACATTTTGATGACAACTGAAGACTTTAAATCTCCCAGCTCCTGTGATTTTGTTCCTTTATCTGAGGGCTGAGGGGAGAGAGGGATGGAGGGAGAGAGAGAGAGAGAGACTGAGAGAGAGACTGAGACAGAGAGAGAGAGAGAGAGGGGTGGATGCCTTTGGGGGTGATGATAAGGGCAAGACTGATAATAATAAGAAGCCCATGGGTCTGAGCCGGGGAGAGTGGGTGCGTGCGTGCGCGAGTGTGTGAGTGAGCGAGTGCGTGAGTGAGTGTGTGCGTGAGTGAGAGAGTGAGCGAGTGCGTGAGTGAGTGAGTGAGCGAGTTCGTGCGTGCGTGGTGCATGTGCCAAAGTTTGTTTCTGTGGGTGAGCAGACTGGACCTGTGGTGAGTGTGAGTGATTACCTTTAGATTGAAGTTGTTGTTTTTCAAAATGATTTAGCCTCTTTAGTTTGTTGTTTCATTTTTTCAAAATGTGTTGTTGTTGTTGTTGTTGTTGTTGTTTCTTGTGATAGCGCCCTGCCGCCCTGCCCCCATGAATTTGTTTGTGTGCTCACTTTTGTTGACATGTCTTCACATTGTGTGACTGTGTTCGTCTGTGTGTCTGTGTGTGAGTGGCGTCTGCGTGTGTGAGTGGTGTGTGTGTGTG
>NW_004797565.1:843897-855528 GCF_000002075.1 Aplysia californica | reverse complement strand
CTCTCTCTCTTCTCTCTCTCTCTCTCTCTTTCTCTCTCTCTCGCTGTGTTTGTGTCTCTCTCTCACTCTCTCTCTCTCTCACTCTCTCTCCCTCTGTCTCTGTCTCTCTGTCTCTCTTTCCCTCTCTCTCTCTCTGTGTCTCTCTCTCTGTCTCTCTTTCCCCCTCTCTCTCTGTCTCTCTGTGTCTCTCTCTCCCTTTCTGTCTCTCTCTCTGTCTCTCTCTCCCTCTCTGTCTCTCTCCCTCTCTGTCTCTGTCTGTCTGTCTGTCTGTCTCTCTCTCTCTCTCTCTGAGACAGAAGTCTTCTCAGCTCCCCCAAGTTTGCCCCCGGAAGTCCAGTGACGTGGGGTCTTCAGCATTCGACACGCAAACAGAAGGTCGCGTCTGATTTTAGTTTAGATTTAGTTTCAGCTGGTTTTACGACGCTCGCAACTACATATTATGGTCATATGAGCGCCAAAGTGTGGATGTCAACAGAGAAGTCCTTACAGGGAATCAGGCTTACTATTCTCACCTCTCTAGCTTCAACAGCACAAAGTCTGCTTCGACTATCAAGGCACACCGGAAATAGCTGGTAGAGGACAAATGGCTTTGTAAGGATAAGGTAAGGTAAGAAAAGCAGCAGTTCCCCCGATGTTGTTCCGGCATATTAAGAGCAAGACGTTGATAAATCAGTCCATTTACAATTCTACTATGCATTAGAACATGTTAATAGTGGGTGGTTGGCGGGTGCTCTGGTGTGGTTTGCTCCATCTTACCTATCAAGAACTATCGTCTTTATCTCTCCTTTTTTATGTTTGTTACATTAAAACACCTAAATTTAATTCTTTTTAATAGATCTAAGTAATGAGCGGTTGGCGGATGCTCTGGTTGGGTTCGCTCTTTTTTCCCAATGGAACTTCTATCATCGTAATCTCCCCTTCCTTTGTAGTACAGACTTCAAATTAAGTTAAGGACCACCTAACAAACACTAAGGGGGCTCTCGTGGCCAAGAGGTTAAGGTGTTGGCCTCTCATTCAAAGGTCCCGGGTTCGAATACGGGTAGCGATCGAAAGATTTTCTTCTCTAAAATTGTCTCCTTTCACCTCCTTTCCTGCTCTCTAGCAATATTCTGTCTTCTGCTTTCGTCTCCTCTTTCTACCTCCACCCCCTCACCTCCTTTTCCCCTTCCTCTGGGCTCCTGATTCTTTCTGCAGCCTTTCTACTGCTACTAACTCCTACGTTTCTTCTTACTGCTGTCTTTCTGCCACACCCCTGATCTTCTGGTAAGGAAAGATCTATACCTAGCCTTCTCAGACAAGGGCGAAAAACTCGGAGGGCCCGTGTGCAAGTTACGCACGTTTAAGATCCCCTGGTGGTCTAAAAATCGATAAGAGTAGGCTTCAGCCGCCACCCGGGCAAAATTCAAAATTTCCTACCAACTAAAAGTATTAGGTGTGTCCCGCGCGCTCATATGACCTTATGCAGTTGCGAGCGCCGTAAAACCCTCTACTATAAAAAATAATAATAATAAATAACAAACACTAACAAACAGCCCTTATTTTTTTTTACCGAAAGAAAGGGGACTCTAGTCCGGACAACACCACATGGACAACTTGTCGACCTGACTACACCGAATCTAAGACTAAGAGGCGAATCTCTCTGATTTTTTGCAAGCGCTTCTGAATTCTAAAAGACCTAAACAATCTCGATTTTCGTGCATATGCGACAAAAGACTTGAAAAGTAAAGAGGTGCTGTCTATATAACCAGTAGTAATTAATTGCTCATTAAACTCAACACGGCACACTTTTTATAGCTAGCACGGTAGGCCTACTATGCTAAAACCATAACAATACAGGGTGTCGTTGCAAGGGTTAAGACAGAAATTTCAAGGGGCGGGGGTACAGTACAGTTTGGTCAAAGCCCAAAACGGGGATCAACAGAATCATGCTATATTTGAAACTCTAATGGGTATGTCACTGTGCTCCCCCCCCCCCCCCCCCAAAACCATGCAGGTCCATAGGCAGAGCCCCCCCCCCCCCCCTTTTTTTTTTTTACACATACGTGTCTTGTTTTTATTTCGGGATTTGGTATAGAATAAAAGAGACTGCAAGATGAGCTGTTTTGGAGAAATAGTTCAGTAGTTTTAAGGCAACGTTTTGGGGTTTGTAAGTAATCTAACCATGGTGATAAATGGAAGAGCGACGGCAAATCGAAACGCATGCAATCTCAATGACGGAAGATAGGAAAGAAATGTTACTCATGGTATATCACAGTAAGTCAATCTAGATAAACCCAAAGTCACCCATTAATCACTGGACTGAAAACAACTCAGTCTTGCGGCGCATGCAGTCTGGGTTTTTTAAAATTAATACATGTAAACAACAATAATAACAACAACAACAACTAACATTTAACTACCGTTCTTAGTCTAACAAAAAATATCTGCGCAGACAGTAATTAAATGCTAATGATTATATACAAAACACCTCTTAATATTAGTCGCATATCCACGAAAATCGAAATTTTAAAAGTTTTTTTGGTATTCAGAGGCGCATGCTAAAAATCTGGACAATTCACCACTTAGTTTCTGTGTAATGAGGTCGACATGTTGTCCATTTGGTGTTGTCCAGACTATAGGAATGTGTCAAAATGTTTTGCTCTGAAAGTGTTAATGGGTTAACAATGTGTACTGTTAACGTTGCTAAAGGGGCAAACCAGCACGGAAATCCTCGGGAAATTTTAGCTAAATTTGCTGTTTTTGTATCGACTTGTGAGCGACGCCACGGACATCCCTCAGTTAAAATTTCTGGTGCACGCCATAAACGGACGTGTGGTCTCAAACTGTGCTCACTTTGGTGGCAATATAAACCGCTGTTTGCCCAGAATCCAGTATCGCATCAACATGCCACAAGACGAAAGCTGAGAGACTGGTCGTGGCACGTTTTTTTTTTTTTGGTAAGTGTTTTACGGCGCTCGCAACTGCATAAGGTCATATGAGCGCGCGGGGCACATTATACATTTTCAGTTGGGAGGAATTTTTGAATTTTGCCCGGGTGGCGGCCGAAGCCTACTCTTATACTATCGATTTTGGACCTCTACGGGATCTTTAGCGTGCGCCATTTGCAGATCGTGCATCAGGAGAGGGCAAACCCTCCCCTGGCCTTCATTGCCCCCACCATCACGACCCTGCCTTGACTGCATTGCTTGACCTGGTGGGCACACCCGTTTCTATGTAAATTTGCCAGAACAAAGTTGATCTAAGGCTCAAAATATGTTGGTTTATTTTAGTTTGAAAGGACTCTCAAGCTATTAAAGTTACCAAACTTTGACAGCCAATTACTCGCGACTTTTATCACTGAATGAAACTAGGCGACCCCATCTCCTTCAATAGCAAATATCTTGACTTCTATCCAAGAAAGATATAGGTGTTTTTCTCATTAAAAGCAAGGTAAATGAATAAGCTTGTAGATAATACCGTTAACTTCACATGCCCAAAATTTGACGAGCGGCTGGTTCCACCGCGTCGTGACACAAGTACTTCCATTAACTATCTTAGAACTTTCAAATGTTTTGCTATTCACAATTTGTGTCATGAGATTTTTTTTTAATTTTTTTATTGTTTATAGTAGAGGGTTTTACGGCTCTTGCAACTGCATAAGGTCATATGAGCGCCAAGGGGTGGGTGTCAACAGAGAAGTCTTTACAGGGAAGCAGACTTTAGACTGCTCACCTCTTTAGCTTCAACAGCACAAGGTCTGTTTCGACTACCAAGGCACCCCGGAAATAGCGGATCACAAGAGTGTGACAAACATACAAAAGAAGTAGAGGAAAATGACGATAGTAAAGGTGACAACCCATATGTGCGGGACGGCAGCGGCAGCGGAACGGCAGCGGGACGAAATGTGCGATATCGCAAGTGGCAAATTCAATAGGGGAAGCCATGTTGGCGCCTTTTTTGTTTTGAGCAACATGGCACCTACCCAGTCAAAACTGTCTAGGTTAATGAAACAAGAACGAATACTGCTGATGATCTGGTTCCTGGTTAATAAGAAGAAAGAACGTAAAAGACATCGAAGGCAGCATCGATTTTGGGTGCATGAACTTCTGAAAGAGTAACTTCGCCAGTATTGTAAAGTTGCAATTATCTTGATCTTTTCTCACTAGCATAACGAACAGGTCCATCCATTCCTTTGCCATTCAGGACAGCCCAGAAGGCAACATTTGGGCATATCAAGAAAATGGGTGGATGAACGACGACATAGATCTAGGGGTGCAGTGGTTTCAGAAAGTTTTTCGTGTCAAATGAATTGACTGCATCACACAGAGATTCTTCACAGGCAACCCTATTCTGCCACATTCATATTTTTGTCTGCGGCAGAGCTGCGGCAGCGGCAGAATCGCTCCTGGGTGCGATTTTTATCCTCCCGCTGCCGTACCGCTGCCGTACCGCTGCCGTCCCGCTGCCGTCCCGCACTTATGGATTCAGACATTGATATTTCTGTTGGAGCAATTTTTATCGTCCCGCTGCCGTGCCGCTGCCGTCCCGCAAATATGGATTGTCACCTTTAGGATCAGGAAAGAAAAAGCAGCAGTTCCCTGTTGTATATCAGGCACAGTTATGAGCGTGACATGAGTCAGCCCATTTACAATTTTACTATGCTTGAACGAGAAATGTCCCGCCTTTGGGAATTGCCTAAAGACACTACAGTCAGTGGCACTGCCCCGGGGGTGTCATGAGATTGTTTGCAAGTTGCCCCTAAATTATGTTGGTCCGTATTACTCTCTTGCAACACCTCTAATCTTCGGCACTTGTACGACTTAATTGTGTCGTAAGTGCCATAAAACTCGCACTGAGGTGATATTAATATTAACTGATAGGAAAGAAGGAGCGCACCACACCAGAGCCCCCGCCAACCGCCCACAGCTACAGTAACTGTCTGCAGGAGACGGTGGATGTTCGGTTGTCTCAGGCAGTACCTGACTGTTCGTGTGTCATAGACAGGACGTGGGTGGCTGGCGGGTGCTCTGGTCTGATTTGCTTCTTCGAGATCTTTCTCTATCAAACATCTATCGTCCTGATCTCCCCTTCTTCTTTTTCTGTGTCTTGTTACTCTCTTGTAACATTTCTATCTTCGCCACTTATGATATGACCTTTTTGTGTCGCAAGTGCCGTAAAACTCTTACTATAGTACAGTAAAAAAATTCGTGGCTCAACGTATCCTCAAATATTTGTGAGGCATCGTGGTGGAATCAGGCTCTCGTCAATTTTTGGGCATGTAGAGTTATTGGTTTCATCTGAAAGCTTGTTCACTTGTCTTTATTTGGATGAAAATAATATCCATTTATCTTGAATACAAGTCGAGATATTTGCGAAAGAAGGTGGGGGTCACCTGTTTTCAGAGGTAAAATTAGTGAGAAAATGGCCGCCAAAGATTGGTTATGTCCTTAGCTTAAGAGTCTGTGGTAACTGAAAATTTGCATTTTTGTGCCTTTAATCAACGTTTTTCAGAAAAATCCACACAGAAATGAGTTTTTTTAATGGGCATTAAAAGTGTTGAGACAAAAAACAAAAAAAAATTAAAAATTCACAAACCTGCAGTAAAATGCGCATTTCTTCACTTTGATTATTTTGACGAGAGCCTGATTCCACCACGCTGCCTCAAATTTCTTTAACGGCTAAATCAATGTCACCCAAGCTTTGGTCAGCAGTTTGTATCAATTTGTCTTAACTTAATCATATTTTTCCACAACAGTTGAGGCTAGATTAAAAAACTTTTCTTCATTAATTTTATATAAAATAATATAAATCTCCTTCACGCCGAAAATTTGATTGTTCACAGCACTTCCCACTTCTCGCACACATTTTTTCATACGCATATGACCAACGTCACAGCTCGCCAAAGACACTTTTGTGGCAAAAATTCTCACAAAAAATATGTTTATAATAAACACATTTTTAAAACTAAAGGTTCCCTACACATACGTTCAACAAACATACTATTGCGATTACCAAAAAAAATGACAGACTTTCTTTTAAAAGCTATATTGCTTGAGCGGTAACTTTTAAAAATCTGTAGTAACCATCGACTGGGATTTTTTAATTAATACTCGTAGTATTTATTAAGGAATTTTCTACAATACAGGAGTTTGAAAAAAATATTCACCTGTTAAGACTAATTGATATAGGTAATTGTGCAAAAGTTGAATCTATGTTCGATAGATAAGGAGATATTTCACAATAAGTTGCGCAATGCATTTTTGACCGTACTGTTAAAGAACCTAAAGGGACGGCGTCTGGTGTAACGGATAGGTGTTTCGCTGATGCACGCGGGCGATCAGAGTTTGATTCTCCAGCAGTGGCGATGGATGGACCAAAATTTGGGCGGGGCTTAGGTTACTTCCAATTCTTTCCCCCCCAAATAGCAGCCATAAGAACAAACCAATGAGGATTTTGTCTATACTCACGGCGATCCACGGCATTTCGAGAACCATTCAAACGAGAAGGGTCACCTTTGTTTTCCTTCTCTTTGTTCTTCGTTAAATTCTTCTGGATGATGGGGACGAAGCCGTTTTTTATCCAAATTTCTCTAACGAATTTCATCTGATGAAAAATGTGCCTCAAAAGTGGTTTGGTGTAATTAATAACTGTTAAATCTCAGCGGCACGCACACACAAACATACACACATAACACTCTAAACACATACTTGACATACGTCTATGAGCTGGATTAGGCCGTGTATTCGCGGAAAGTAGAAAGCACCTAACATTAACAAAGTTCCAATGGGTGCATCGGTAACTCACTAACTGTGCCGTTTGGGGAGAGTGTGTTATAAACTCACCCCCTCCCACCCCCCACCCCTACAAATGTCAGGGCTAGGAGAACGTGAGCCCTCTGTGCGGTGTTATTTTCCCCAGTCTTCTACCTTTTTGGGAGGGGCCGTGGGAACGGGCTCGTCCTTTGCTGAGCCCTAGAGACATTTGATTGGCTGTTAGGTTACTATAGTTGTAAGCGGTGACAACAGTGATAAACGAGCAAGCCGCCAAGTTGATCACTCTGTGTTCATTGCGTGTGATCATAACAGTTTTAACTACTTATTTCGCTATTTTCATTTGCATTGGGATAGAGTTGGTGGTGGGGAGGGGGGCTCAAGCCCGTGAGCCGTTTACTACCCACCGCCACTGTAACACCTAATTGTCGGCACTTTTTTGTACCATAAGAACTATTTCGCTATATTTTGTGTTGCGAGTGCCGTAAAATTCATACTAAAACTAAAGTAGGAGGAGAACCAGAAATCTCCCAAGATTCCTTTTGCCAGTTGCGAGTTCGCCGTACAGCGAGTACGGAAAAGTAAAGTAATGACTCACCAGGACTCGGTTCTGACGTCACAGCTATGACGTAACGGTGGGATCTCTTTCGAAGCTCCTGTCTGAAATTCGAACCAAAACTTTTTGTTCAATGAGCCAAACTAATTGCTTCCTTGTAGACAGTTTTTGAGTGACGAGTTCTAAAGGGCGATGAACGGCCCTAAGTCACGAGGTAAATCTGGAACTGTAGGTGGCGAACTTGATCAACACCCCGAGGCTCGTGGTTTGTGTCCCGTACACACCAAAAAAACACAAAACTGCCGTGATGTTTCTTCTCCATGGATTGCTTCCCTTTCCCTTCAGCCGACCGCCATGCCGAGGGGGTACACGCGAGATACTCACACTTAGCAAGTTGGATCTGGTTTCAGAACTTATTTTACGTCAAGAAGGGTGTTGTTCAAATATAATTAATATCTATATATATATAACATTCTTAAAATAAATATATAATATATAATGTATAATATATATGTATATATAATTTTCAAAATATATAATATACATGTATATTATATAAATATATATTTAATATATTATATATATATAATATATTAAGAATGTAATATTTATATTTTATGAATATGCATGTATGTGTGTAGACTATTTTCAAAGAAAGCCAAAGTCCAGTTTGCTCAAAAGCTGATAAAACCACCCGAAGGCATAACTATCTATGTAGCTACGTACTCTCAAGCCGTGGTAAACAGGAAACCAGAGGACGTCAAAAGGAAATCGCCTCAAGTCACAAGTCACCAGTGAACTCACCGGCCATTTCAACCCCCCACCCACCCCACTTCACCCCTCATAACGCCTTTGACAACGACAGTTGACAAAGCACAATCGTGTAGCAAAAGCCTTAGCTGTCTGACAAGTTGCCAGTCCATTGTTGGTCCAGACGCTGATATTTTTTGAAATCTCAAAATAAATATATACCTGTACTACCATGTAGAAGTCGAGACTATACCTTTACGGGCGACCAAATTTGGAACGTATGCTATTTATATTTTATTCGTCGCGTATTGTTTGGCTGGCCTGAACATTGACAGCTCTTATTTTTCTTGCGTTGTCTTCTTTTCTTCTTCCTTAATAGTATATATTTTTTACGCCCCCATCAACACAATTTAGATCTCATGTAGGATGGAGCACCTACATGACCAAAACTGAGTCGATAGTGCCGTAAAACACCTAATCAATCAATCAATCAATAGGACGCGGGTTACCGACCCTGCCAATCAGGCCAACCCGGGCTGAGAGGGACATGATGAGACGACTTTCCAGGAGAAAGACCAAGACACTCAATAAAAATGATTGGGATTTTTTTTCACTCAGGAATCGAACTCGGGTCTCCTGCGTGCGACAGCGATCAAGCAAGCGATTAGTGGCGTCGGTGGCCTAGTGGTTAGGCTCTCGGACTCGCAACCATAAGGTCGTGGATTCGAATCCCGTCAGGGGCTCGACGTTGTGTCCTTGGGAAAGGCACTATGCACAAATTTTCCTCCCTTCACCCAGGTGGAAATGGGTACCCAGCTATAGACAGTGAACGATCTTGTCAGTTTGATAGTGTTTGAGCGCGTGAAATCTGCAGCTTGCACTGTACGCTTCCGCGGAAGCCGAGAATGTTTCTGAGTGTTCTCAGAGGGTCTGCTGGGGTCATAATATACCGAGTTGCAAAAGTTCTGTCACACCTACCTTAAAAGTATAATAACTCATTTACTATTCAACATAGCCAAGAGAAATTTGGTACACGAAATCTTTAATCATTTTCTGCCGACATAGACTTAAAAAGAACTGACAAAATGTCTTTCCATATTCAAGGGAGATAGTTTTATTCACACTGACTCTTGCAAAATCCGAATCAAAGTTTGGTCAGTATGGCGTGTGACTTCTTCCAGCTTGAATTACTGATACGAAACATTAATTTTGTTCTTTGACTGAATTTATGTCCTTATGGTTGTCTGAAGAATCCCCTGTCATTCCTTGTGAAATGCAGCCTTCATTACCTGACCAGTTTGTACGGAGTGCGGTCTGTTTCTAATCCTCCAGTCAAGGTAATCTTACAAATGCTCTGTTGGGTTAAGGCTTGTGGATCTTGCAGGCCAGTCCAGAACAACGATTTGATGTGTTTGGAAGAAGTTTTCATTGATCTTAGCCATTTGTGGTCGGGTGTTGTCTTGTTAGCAGATTCCATCTTCCGTGCCATGTAGCGTAGTCACCGTGACAGAGAATTTCGTCACAATTATGTCGTTATTTGAGGTTGCTTTGAAAAGTACCTAAATGTATACGATAAAAAGCAGAGATTCCACCTCCTACCATCACATTTCAGCCACCTTCGGGCCTCTTGGGGGACGTTGGATTTGTGAAATTCCTATTCTCTTCTTTTAAACACCTTTTTCTCTTCCATCAATTCGACGAATTAAAAACCTGAACCATTGCTAAAAAGAACACTTTACCAACGTCTTTAGTTTCATCAACAGTGTTGTTGTGCCAAAATTTGGCAATTTTTTCTATGAAACAGGGTTAGAATGGCTCCATATAAAGGGCGATAATCACGTAATCCACGATCTTATAAATGTCTAATAAAGATGTTTCAAGACAGTCCGAAGTGCCTGGCAGTCTCTGCACAAAGTTGGAATGGGTTTTCAACATGGGTGTTGACAATAACCCAATTCTGATGTCGAGTTGTCGCCCTAGGTTGCCTACGTCTCGGCTTGACTTGGACAGTTCTAGTGGTGTTAAAACGTTTGTTCAAGGGTTAGATGGTTCCTCTGCAAACATTTACGAGTCTTGCAACAGCAGAAAGCGCAATAAAAGAATGTATCATACCCACAGCCCCTTGATTTTCAGAATTTATCATTTCTTAAATTTTGAAAACAAGAGAAAAGGGTACCCAACTGTTAAAAAGTACGGAATTTCATACTGTGTAAGGTGTGTTTACACATTGTCTACGTGATTCAAAACAAATTTTGTGTGTCGCAAGCGTTGATTTCAACACAGATCGAGAGAAATCAATCCCAACACTTTGTCCTCGTACTACTTCCGGTTTATGATTTCTTTGGTTTGCTCTTGCACAAGAAGTCTCATAAGTCCCACAAGTCATTCTTTTAATTTTTACTGCAATTCTTACGCTATACCGAAATTTATCGTAATATAATGGGTGTGACAGAACTTTCGCAACTCGGTATAGTTGTAAAGCGCATAGAGCATTCTCTTGTTGCATGGATATGCGCTATATAAATGCAATTATTAATTATTATTACTAAGCAATCAAGCAAGCGCCTAACCACTACACCACGGACGTCGGTGTTTGCCAGCACTTGTGTGAGCAAAAATGTAGCTTATCGTTCAGAAGCCAGAAATACAATCTATTACTATTATTACTTGACCATCAATGATTTATTTATAGAGGCACCAGCCATCCATGTTCAGGTGCTATTTTAGCCTTACTATTAATACTATTAAAAAGAAAAGTACATTTTGAGTTTTTAGGTTTTTTCCATGTACATATATTATTTTTAATTGGCCCAACATGTGGGACGCGGGGAGAAGGCGTCACAATAGTGCACACAGACCACAGCAGGGAAATGTCAGGTCTCATGACGTCACAGCCGACAACGTGAAGGTCAATGACCGAAACGCTACAACAACAACGGAGAGGAAAACTCAACGATCCAAATCTTCATTAAGACATTGATGATGATAGTTGGAAGGAAAGTTGAAGCAGAATTCCATTTTTAGATTTGTTCAGCCCAATTGGTTCTGGGCTATGGCCGCGTGTAATTGTTACAGTCAAACTTGTTCTGATTGGATGGGGTTAAAAAGGTCAAGGAACAACATAACATATCTATCACAGACGCTACACACCTAGCACAGGACAACATATCTATTACAGACGCTACACACCTAGCACAGGACAACATATCTATCACAGACACTACACGCCAAGCACAGGACCGAAACCTGCACCTCCCCTCGACATCCTAAGGATACCAGAGGAAGGGAAAAGTAAAAGTGAGTCAAAATTGTTCCGACAAGACAGCCATCTTTGAAAGAAGTGGTTCTCTTTTTCCGATGGACCTGTGGCTGGTGTTATTATAATCTATAGACATAACGTAAGGGGGGGGGGAGTGGTCATTTGTACAGGTGATTGTCTTGTACAGGTGGTTGTATTTCTTGTACAGGTGATTGTCTTGTACAGGTGATTGTCTTGTACAGGGGACTGTCTTATAAGATAAGATAAGATAAGATAAGATACATCTTTATTGTCCAGATCCTGGCACATTGGTTTGG
>NW_004797565.1:834584-840191 GCF_000002075.1 Aplysia californica | reverse complement strand
ATTATCATTATTTTGACTATTGCTATTATTATTATCATCACTACTATTACTATTGCAATTATTATTATTGTTACTATTATTAATAGTCTCATCAGTACAAATATTACTTTTATAATCATTGTTGTAATTAGTTTGTTGTTGCTGTTTTTTAATTCGATTTTTGTGGTCATTTTTTTTAGCTGGGTAAATCACTGTTCGGATGTTTCGGGTAAAGTAATCCTTTAAAAAAATTTTTTTTTTAGTGGTCGTTCTATTGAATGTTCCGAAAGTGTCGTCCCGTTCTGACCTGACCTGGTCTCCCAGGTGTCACCCCTCCTTTAATGACCTGACCTGGTCCCTAAACCCTCTCCCAGGTGTCACCCCTCCTTTAATGACCTGACCTGGTCCCTAAACCCTCTCTCTCCCAGGTGTCACCTTTAATGACCTGACCTGGTCCCTAAACCTTCTCCTTTAATGACCAGACCTGGTCCCTAAACCCTCTCATTTAATGACCTGACCTGGTCTCTAAACCCTCTCCCAGATGTCACCTTTAATGACCTGACCTGGTCCCTAAACCTTCTGCCAGGTGTCACCCCTCCTTTATTCACCTGACCTGGTCCCTAAACCCTCTCTTTTAATGACCTGACCTGGTCCCTAAACCCTCTCCCAGGTAGATCTATCACACCCCCTTTAATGACCTGACCTGGTCCCTAAACCCTCTCCCAGGTAGATCCTTCACACCCCCTTTAATCACCTGACCTGGTCCCTAAACCATCTCCTAGGTGTCACCCCTCCTTTAATGACTGAGCCGCCTCTGGTAGACAATATACTCAACATTTCTGATCTTGCCTTGATGACTTTATGCTTGTCCAACTCACTGCCAAAGTTTTGTTTGTGCCAAACTCTTCCAAAGTAGCACCCCCCCCCAAAAAAAAAAAATTTTTTTGGTTTAAAATTTAAAAAAATAATTAAATTAAATTAAATTAAAAATTAAAAATTATAAAATAAAATAATAATAATAAATAAATAAAATATTAAAAAAATAAAAAAATAACAATAGTAATAAATTGATGAATAAAATTAAAATTTTAAAAAATATTTTTAAAAAGAGAAAATTGTCTGCAGACTGTGTCATAGAATTACTAGATCGTCAAGAGCTGGGAACACACGGGTGTGAACGTCATAAAAATGACAAACAGCATCAATTATCATAACATGTACTATTATTCATATGTCTATATGCGGGGTCAGAATTGAGAAAAAAGGCCCAAACCTCGAAAGAGAAGAGTTTTACCACCAGCAGCTGTAGTCCGGGCAGAAATAGAACTTGTAAAAACAGAAGTGTTTCTCAAACCTGAAGAGGCTACGGTGAGTAATGAAGAGACAATCATGCTGGTACTGCAGGTATTGATTATAGCGTAGTGTCTTTGTTTTTGTTCTTCTTTGAGTAAAGAGAAGTAAATCGACACAGTGATGATCATTTAGTGCTGAGGAAAAGTAAGACAGACAGACAGACAGACAGACAGACAGACAGACAGACAGACAGACAGACAGACAGACAGACACTCAGACAGACAGACAGACAGACAGACAGACAGACAGACACTCAGACAGACAGACACACAGACAGACAGACAGACAGACAGACAGACAGACAGGCACACAGACAGACAGACAGACAGACAGACACACAGACAGACACACAGACAGGCAGACAAACAAAAACAACAGGTGGAAAGTAAAATAGATCTAGTAGGAACGACAAGTGACACTCTCCAACCACCCGCATGATGCAATAAAATGTTCAGCGTCACTAGAGTATTGAACGGCAATTTTAGACAGGAAATCGTTGCCCATCTGCTGTTGTTGCTTTGGTAAGGTTTTACGGCGCTCGCAACTGCCTGAGGTCATATGATCGCCATGCCCGTCTCCGATAACATCAACCTTGATACAACCTGTCCATGCGGTTTTTAAACATATGAATCATGCAAACTGAGTCCAAAAATGTGAAAATATTATGCGGTTCTGTTAATTTTAACAAAGAATGATAAAGGAAAATAATCAGAAATTATGCACACAAAGAAAGGATCAAATTTTGCTAAATTGTGTGGGGTGCATAAAACCCCGGGGACAGGTATTAATTATGGCGTAGTGTTTTTGTTCTTGTTTTTCTTTTGTTTGAGTAAAGAGAAGACACAGATGATCGTTTAATTTAGTGTTGAGAAAAAAGTAAGACGGACAGACAGACAGACAGACAGACAGACAGACAGACAGACAGACAGACAGACAGACAGATAGACAGACACACAGACAGACAGACACACACACAGACAGACAGAAACAACAGAGGGAAAGTAAAATAGTAGGAACTACAAGTGACACTCTCCAACCACCCGCAAGGTGCAATGAAATGTTCAGCGTCACCAGAGGATTCTGTCCTCGTGGTTGTATGCACCCCGCTTAATTTAGAAAAATGTGATCATTTTTTTTGCATAATTTCTCATTATTTTCCTTTATCATTCTTTGTTAAATTTAATAAAATTAACAGAATCGCATAATTTCATTTCATATAATTTTTTAAGGCGTAAACCGCGGTGACAGGTTGTTGTTTCAGTAAGGTTTTACGGCGCTCGCAACTGCATGAGGTCATATGAGCGACACGTCCGTCTCCGATAACATCGACCCTGGTCTAAGTAGGTAAAGAGAAACTCAAACAACCGAAGTTCAAAAGGCTAATGTGGGATTTGAACCAGGTCCTGCCACACCGCCGTTCACTGTGATACTCTCTGAAACAACAGAACTCCGATGTCACAATAACCAATCTGTTCCCGCGGTTTTATGCAAAAAACAACAACAACAACAACAACAACAAAAAACATTTCTGAAATTATTCAAACTGAGCCCGAAAATGTGAAATTATGCGATTCTGTTAATTTTAACAAAGAATGTTCAAAAGAATGTTAACAAAGAATGGTAAAGAAAATAATCAGAAATTAGGCAAAAAATGGTCAAATTTATGCGGGGGGGGGGGGGGGGGGGGCATAACACCCAGGGGACAGGCCAATACACGGTTGCCTCAAAGGCAAAGGAAGCTGGTGAAAGTAGGAGAGTAGAATCTGCTGACAGTCACAGCTTCTGTTTGTTCTATCTCTCTTTCCAGAAGCTTTTAGTAGAGGTTTTACGGCGCTCGCAACTGCATACGGTCATATGAGTGCCAAGGGGTGGATGTCAACAGAGAAGTCCAAACAGGGTATCAGGCTTACTCTGCTCACCTCTCTAGCTTCAACAGCACAAGGTCTGCTTCGACTATCAAGGCACCCCGGAAATAGCAGTTCTCAAGAGAGTGACAAACGTACAAAAGAAGTTTCTGTTCTCTACAAAGGGGGTATTACACGTCCAGTTTTACTGTATTGCATGGATAGACTTGTTGTTCCAACACCTGTCCACAGACATTAGACGGCCCCTCTAGTTTTTTTAGCAAGTATTTTACCACACTTGCAACACAATAAGGTCATAAGTGCCGAAGATTAGAGGTGTTACAAGAGAGTAACAAACACAAAAAAGAAGGAGGGGAAATAAAGACGACAGACGCTTGATAGGAAAGAAGAAGCAAACCACACCAGAGCACCCGCCAACCACCCACACGGCCTCTCCGTCAGTTCAGTTGAATATGTACTGTGCTCTGCAGAGCTTGAAGGCTTTGGTTCGAATCCCAGACTCGAAATTCTGGACTTGTGTCCTTTTGTGCAATATTGAAATCCCTTTGGCTGAATCCTATCGAAGACGGGCGTTACATTTGGAGGTCAAGCCTCTTAAGTAACCTTATTATAGATGTAATGTTATTGATAGGTAGGTAAAATCCACGCGCTTTTGGGTTTTATTTAAAAATACAAGACATTCACTAATTTAGTAAGAAAAAAAAAGAGTTTATAGACGAATCTAGTCATATCGTCTATATAGTGTAAAGCGCATAGAGCCTGCTGTTGAGCGGGGATATGTGCTATACAAATGCTATTTATTATTATTATCGTCATAGCTACAACAAAGAACCACGAGAGAGAGAGAGAAAGAGAGAGAGAGAGAGAGAGAGAGAGAGAGAGAGAGAGAGAGAGAGAGAGAGGGAGAGAGAGAGAGAGAGAACGAATCCGGATATTCCCCACTGGGTCTACAGTTCCCCCGGCACAGAGTTCCCCTTACTTTGATTACTTCAACAACAGGACGAGTCACCCTGACATTGACATAGCGCGGTGATCTCTGCTGGTGGCTGTGGAGATCCTAATCTAATCTGTAGAATCTACTCCAATAACAAGACATGTCAACAGATACGGTCGAGTTAGCAGACGGCTGGAGGGGTGGAATGTGCAGCAACACACACCCTTTTTTTTTATAGTAGAGGTTTTACGGCGCTCGCAACTGCATAAGGTCATATGAGCGCCATAATGCACCCAGCCTGACCCATTCAGCAGACGACACAACACAAACAACTCGATCTACACTTTTATTTCTTTTATCTTAATTTTAAAATACTTTTTACTATCCAAAATGTGAACTGAGAGTAAGGTCGTGTTCACACTTCTCCAGTAAGTCCCGTCTGCTGAATCGGATCGTTTAAGAAAATCATTTATTATTGTTTTAGGAAGAGTTTTACGGCACTTGCAATACAATGAGGTCATATTATTATTATTATATGTGCCGAAGATTAGAGGTGTTACAAGAGAGTGATAAGCTCAAAAAAGAAGGAGGAGAGATCAGGAGGATAGATGTTTGATAGGAAAAAAAAGGAGTAAACCACAAATGTTCACCCGCCAACCACCCACGGAAATAAAAGTATATCCAATGCAAAAATATCCAAGGGTATAATAAAAACATAAATATTCACAGTTGTTTGCTGGTTGCGTGAATACATTATTTTCTATATTGGAATCTGAATGACCCATGCCAGTGGTGTGTTCTTATGGTTAAGCTCTTAGCTGTTGCACACAGATGACGCCAGTTTGAGTCTTGATGGGGAAAATTGTCTCAGTCTATGAGTAATGAGGAACTCTGTCTGTTTAGCAAAATTTGACCATTTTTTTGAATAATTTCTGATTAATTTCCGTTATTATTCTTTGTTAAAATTAACAGAATCGCATAATTTCACATTTTTGGGTTCATTTTGCATAATTTCACAATTTGTTTCGCATAAAACGACGGGGACAGGCCTGTGTGCTGGGATGTCGTTCAGCTGAGATCACGGTCTCGTGTGTAGCCCATCCAGCTGTACTGTCCCCGCGGTTTGAGGCAAACAAATTCTGAAATTATGCAAACTGAGCCCAAAAATGTGAAAGTATTCGATTCTGTCAATTTTAGCAAAGAATTAAAAAGGAAAATAATTAGAAATTATGCAAAAAAAATAATGCGGGGAGCATAAATGCCCCCCGACATGCGGCAGTTGGTTATGATGACAGGCACTGCTCAAACGAAAGCCAGCACCCAAAAAATCTAAATTAGAACTATGGACGCATAAATTTGAGTAGACGCATAAAATATTTACTGTTAAATCTTAAAAAATCGAACTGCTATCAGAGTTTTATTTTCCATCATCATCATTATTAGGCTTTCTCATCCCGTGTCAGAGTATAATATATA
>NW_004797565.1:829922-834181 GCF_000002075.1 Aplysia californica | reverse complement strand
GGGGGGGGTAAAAAAAATCCCCAAAAAGGTATAAGATTAAATTTGAACAGCCCCTAAGTAGTAGTGCGGAAGAGCACATCTGACTGTACGTACAATCTGTCCCCGTGGTTTTATGCACCCCGCATAATTTAGCACAATTTGATCAATTTTTGTGTGCAGAATTTCTGATTATTTTCCTTTACCATTCTTTGTTAAAATTAACAGAATGTCCTAATTTCATATTTTTGGGCTCAGTTTGCATAATTTCAGAACTTTTCTTGCTTAAAACGACGGGGACAGTACAATCCACTTCCATCTCCAATCGTCAAGTGAGATATCCCGCCCTATCTTCCACTGTTTCACAGGGGGCTCTAGTGGCCTAGAGGTTAAGGTGTTGGCCTCTCCTCACTCAAATGTCCCGAGTAAGAATCCGGGTAACGACAAAAACATTTTATTCTCTAAAATTGTCTGCTAAGAGTATTGTGGAAGGAAAAGAAATCAAATGAGGTAGTGCTTGATGAAGCCCACGTGGGACGCTCAATTTTAAAAACAATCAGGAAAAGACAAATGTGAGGCAGCGTGGTGGAATCAAGCTCTCGTCAAAATAATCAAAGTGAAGAAACCTGCAGGTTTGTGAATTTTTATTAAAAAATTTGTTTTTTGGCTCAACACTTTTCATGCCCATTGAAGAACTCATTTCTGTGTGGATTTTTCTCAAAAACGTTGATTAAAGGCACAAAAAACGTAAATTTTCAGTTACCACAGGTTCTTAAGCTAAGGAAATAACTAATCTTTGGCGGCCATTTTCTCACTAATTTTACCTCTGAAAACAGGTGACCCCCACCTCCTTCAATTGCAAATATCTAGACTTGTATTCAGGATAAATGAATATTTTTTCCATTCAAATAAAGACAGACGAACAAGCTTTAAGATGATACAAATAACTCTACATGCCCAAAAATTGACGAGAGCCCGATTCCACCACGCTGCCTCACAGATGCAGTTTTTGGGACTCCTGATTAGACATATAAGGGTCTTGAACATCTAGCTCTCACTGACAAAATTGAAGGCAAGCGAGGCAGGGGTAGGCCCAGAACAACATACTTAGGGAACCTAAACAAATGGGTAACAGGGAAAGATCAGGGAAACGTAGCTTTCTTTAGAGCATCCGAGCAAATGAATAAACGGAAAACCATGATCGCCGATGTCTGTCGCAGATCTGGTACTGGATGATGATGATGATTTTCCCCTTTCACCTCCTTTCCTGCTCTCTAGCAATGTTCTGTCGTCTGCTTTCGTCTCCTCTTTCTGCCCCCACCCCTCACCTCCTTTTCCCCCTCCTTTGGACTCTTGACTCTTTCTGCAGCCTTTCTACTGCTACTCTTTGGTTCATTCTTACTGCTGTCTTTCAGCCACACCCCTGATCTTCTGGTAGGAAAGATCTACACCTAGCCTTCTCGGATAAGGACGAAAAACCTTGGAGGTCCCGTGCGCAAGTTGCGCTCGTCAAGATCCCTTGGCGGTCTAAAATCGACAAGAGTAGGCTTCGGCGCCACCCGGGCACAATTCAAAATTTCCTACCCACTGAAAATGTTTAATGTGTCCCGCGCGCTCATACACGTATGACCGTATGCAGTTGCGGGTGTCGAAAAGCACTTACAAAAAAAAAAAAGAAAAAAAAAGAAGTTCACGCGTAAAGCAGATTAGCAGCAGCTGCTGTAGTTTTCATGCTGGACCTCAGTGTGGACGGCACCGGTTCGGATCCTAAACTGACGTTCTTGAATTTTGCAAGTGTTTGGGAGTTTTTAATCAATTTTGAGGCAGCGTGGTGGAATCAGGCTCTCGTCAATTTTGGGGCATGTAGAGTTATTGGTATCATTTTAAAGCTTGTTCACTTGTCTTTATTTGAATGAAAAAAATAGCTATTTATCTTGTATACAAGTCGGCATATTTGCAAATAAAGGAGGTGGGGGGTCACCTGTTTTCAGAGGTTAAATTAGTAAAAAAAATGGCCGCAAAAGATTAGTTATTTCTTTAGCTTAAGAGTCCGTGGTAACTGAAATTTTACATTTTTTGTGCCTTTGATCAACGTTTTTCCGAAAAATCCACTCAGAAATGAGTTCTTTAATGGGCATGAACGGTGTTGAGCCAAAAAACAAAAAAATTATTAAAATTCTCAAACCTTCGGAAAAATGGAAGTTTCTCCACTTTGATTATTTTGACCAGAGTTTGATTCCACCACGCTGCCTCACAATTTAAAACAAAGTCGAAGACAATGTTTTTCAGAAACGTAAATTTATAATGCTGGAACTGTATATTTGATATTTGTTGGTTGAAATGTATGCATGTCGTAGTTGTACTGAGCTTTAGAGCTTTTGTGTGTGTGTGTCTGTATGTGTGTGTATGTATGTAGGTGTGTGTGTGTGTGTGTGTGTGTGCGTGTGTGTGTTTTATAAGCTTCACCAAGCACTTTTTGCGGATTCTGGTGCATTAGGAATTCATTTATTATTATTATTATTTTATTATTTATTATTTTTTTAATTATTATTATTATTTAAGCCTATTCACCAAATTGCCCATCCTATTTGGGGGAAGAACATTTAAATCAAGAGTCCAACCCTTTAAATAACCTAAAAGTGTTAAAAGAGACTTGAAATCCATGACTCACCAGCAGTTTTGTGGAATGTACACATTCATTGAACCCTTACAAATCTTAAGTCCCGACGGGATATATTAATTTCGCGTATCTCTCATTTCCCAAAGCACGACCCAACACTCTCTCCCCCTCTTTTTTTTAAATTTCATTTTTCTCTGGTTTTGTTTTGGTGTTGTTGTCTTTTTTAAAAATCGATTTTTGTTTGTTTTTGTTTGTTTTTTATTTTTCGGGTTGGAGGTAGAGGGGGGGGGGGGGTATTTGTTCTTTCAAAATGACGCGATCACAATAACTGTGCAAAACTGACGCTAAACCTCCCCCCCCCCCCCCCCCCGGCCCCTGTGTGTGTGTGTGTGTGTGTGTGTGTGTGTGCGTGCGCGTGCGTGTGTGTGTGTGTGTGTATGTGTGTGTGTGTGTGTATGTGTGTGTATGTGTGTGTGTGCGCGTGTGTGTGTGTGTGTGTGTGTGAAACCTGTGTCAGCCCGCTCCGTATCGCGGCGACACTGAGGGGGCTGTCTGTAATCGATCCCTTCCCCCGCCACCGGCACAGGGCTGCTCAGTGAGGTATTTACGGGCTCTGTTCCTGCTTACTTCAGACAGCTCGCGTTTCTGCGGGCTACACGCAACTAAAATTTTTAATTAATTACACTTTTATTGATCCCAGAAGGGCAATTTTGTTTGCAATGGCAAACATACATAATACATCATCATCATCATCATCATCATCATCATCATCATCATCATCATCATCATCATTGCCTTTCTCACCCTGCACCAGGGTATAGGCCACGGACAAACACTTTCTCACCCTGCACCAGGGTATAGGTCACAGACAAACACCTTCCATCTTTCTCTATCCTGGACTAGCCTCTTGGTGTTATTCCATGATACATAATACGCACATACATAAATACATTAATTATGAATACATACATACATAAATACATGCACAAATACTTACATAAATATACAATGAAAATTAGAAAAAAAACACCTAACAAACAAACAACAGTACATTTCTCATTACATAGCTTGTTGTATATATCTAAATTTGTTTTTAAAATGTAGGTGTTTTTACGCCACCTTCGAGAGAATTTAGATCTGAATTCAGGAGAAGGGCTATGGCCCTGCCTGTCAGGACCAACCCGGGCTGAGAGGGATGTAACAACGTCCCAACGGAAAATAATAATAATAATAAATAGCATTTATGCTGCGCATTTTCATTTCCTAAAAAATGCTCAATGCGCATTATATTAATACAATTATTACACAGAAATACTTGATAAACTTGTCCTTTTATTCGAATTGAACTCAGACCATCTGTTTGGGTGGTTGGCGGGTGCTCTGTTGTGGTTTGCTCCTTCTTTCCTATCAAACATCTATCGTCTTTATCTCCCCTCCTTCTATTTTGCGTATGTTACTCTCTTGTAACATATCTATTCTTCGGGCACTTCAAGTGCCGTAAAACACTAATTAAAAATAAAAAGACCTTCTGTGTGCAGCATCGATTCACCTATATATAATCACTAAACCACAGACCTTCGTGTGTTGTTCCAATAAGCACAATAAAAATAAGACCATAACTTGAAGACATCAAAGATCAAAAGGGAAACAAAAATCCAATGAC
>NW_004797565.1:826857-828933 GCF_000002075.1 Aplysia californica | reverse complement strand
TGTGCTGTTGAAACTAGAGAGGTGAGCAGTCTAAGTCTGATTCCCTGTTAAGACTTCTCTGTTGACACCCACCCCTTGGCGCTCATAATAATATGAACTTATTTATTATGCAGTTGCGAGCGCCGTAAAACCCTCTACTATAAAAAAAAAATACACTCATGCATGGCTATTAGAGGGAAGACTTTGACAAAAGCTATACAAAATTGTAAAATTTGGAGTTTCTATCTAAGGTCACATCAGCTTTGAAAATCACCAAACTTTGGAGGACATTTTTGTCGCTCATATTATCTCTGCTACCAGGCGACCCCTATCTCATTCAAAGGCAAATTTCTCGATTCGTAATTTTTTGGTTCGTCAAAAGCAAGATAAATGAACAAGCTTTAAATATCAATTACCCCACACGCCCAAGCATTCAGGCGTGCCTGATTCCACCACGTCGTGATACGTAGACTTTATTAGTGGGTGGTTGGCGGATGCTCTTCTAGTGTGGTCTGCCCCTTCTTTCCTATCAAACACCTATCGTCCTTATCTTTCTTTTTTTGTGCTTGTTACTCCATATTAACACCTCTAATCCTCGGCACTTATTTAACCTAATTGTGTTGCAAGTGCCGTAAAACTCTTACTAAAATATTAAATATTAAACAAAACTGTATTAGTAACATTAGTTGAAGCAGTGGCGTCGGTGCCTTAGTGGTTAGGTTACCGGACCAGTAAACATGAGATTGCCGGTTCGGGGGTTCGAGCCTCAGCTCGGTCTGACGTTGTGTCCTTGGGAAAGACACTTTGTACGAATTTCTTATTTGGCTCGGTCCTTTCGGAGATAGACGTTAAACTCTTAACGCTTAATTTGATCATTTTTTGCACAATTTCTGATAATTATCCTTTATCATTCTTTCTTAAAATTAACATAATCGCATAATTTCACAATTTTGGGCTCAGTTTGCATAATTTCAGAATTTGTTTTGCATAAAACCGCGGGGACAGACTAGTTGCGTGGTCCTATACAAGAATGAGTAGGTCGAACGACGGGGTCCGAATCCGATACACTGCCACAAAGTAAAGCCGGGCTGGCGGGGGCAATGATACGTCTCTGGGCGGGGGTAGATCTAGATCTAACCCGATACGTCACCACAGCATAACAACTAGGCTCCAACTTGTCGTCTGCCCGTCAGGATTTCCCCGGCTCGTCGTCTGCTGCTGCTGGCTGTTGTCGGTTGCACACCGCTGACGTCACCACGCCTGCTGTTAGTTGCACTTTATCACTTTATTTAGTACTGAACAAAATCCAGATAAGTTATCCGGATAAAAGGATAGTTCTCGATGAAACGTTATTATCCAAATCCAGACTCTTTCTTAACTCTCTTTCCTAACCTGCTTGCTGAAGTGGCTGCACCCATTTATTAAAACAGCTCTTACCTGTTTGTCGTTGTGTTCTAATTCTAACCCATTTTCCGAAGCAGTTCATTCATAACACATTTGCCGAGGTGGTGCAAAATATGTATATTTTGTCAGCGTTACTTCTCTTTTCATATTGAATTTTAGAGAAAGAGAGAGAGAGAGAGAGAGAGAGAGAGAGAGAGTAATATTATTGTTAAAAATGTGATAATGTATACCTGCATGTGTTTTTACGGCCCTGTACAGCCAAGAAAAATTTCCCTCTGGGATAATAAAGTATTATCTTATCATATCTTAACAAAAATAATATTATCCGGATTTTGTGAAAGCGAGTCACTGCCCGGCCCTATTACACGTGTCAGTTTCACCCGCCGGTCACGGTCACTGAAATATACGCGCTCGTCTCGGGTCAAAGATGGCGCACTCGCCCACCCCAAAAAGCGTTCTCTGTGTAATCTACACTCAACAATAGGCCTGTAAAAAAAAAAAGAGTAGGACCGATAGGGGCGCTGATGCAAATGTTTCGCTTAACTTCTTAAAATAGAGGCTACTAATTAATTTAGAAACAATCTTTGAATTGAATGCACTTTCCTTTAAAAAAAATGCAAATACATCGAGCACTTCAGAAAAAACAAAACAAAAATTCTATTTAAAAAACAAACAAAATTATAACTGCCTCCC
>NW_004797565.1:818814-821314 GCF_000002075.1 Aplysia californica | reverse complement strand
ACAAAACAAGGTTACCAAGCAAAAAATATCAAGATTTTAGCCATAACAATCTCGAGCCATCAAGAATAAAGGATTGATTCAGCATTTTTAAAACAAATATTTATCTTATTTCAGTCAACACTCGTCAAGATAGAAGCCTCACTTTTGGCACGGCGATTACTGTTGGTAGGTAGAATGACCTTACAGAGCCAAATTTAAATGTTCTGTACTAACTTGTGAGCCTTACAGTCCTTCTTATGCAGTACATTCAGGTCTCCAATATTTTAAGATTTTGTTACATAAAAAAGGCCTAAAACTCCCAATGTTCACCATAAACAGAAAAAATGCTTCTACAAGGTCACAGACAAATGTGTATAAAAGATTTGTGCAAATTTGAATAAATTCTGACAGTAACTTTCTGAGACCTGCTCAAAATAATGTTGCAACCTGGTCAAATAAACAATTCTGAGAAAATTGCAAAGAGAGACAATTTTTTGTGAAGATTTTCCTACATTGCTACCTCTCTCAGAACAATATTAATAATAATAATAATAATAATAAAACTACTACTACTACTACTAATAATAAAACTACTACTACTAATAATAATGCAACTACCACTAATAATAATAACAACAACCACCACCACCAATAATAATAATAATAATAATAATAATAATAATAATAATAAAAATAATAATAATAAAAATAATAATAAAAATAATAATAGTAATATTATTATTATTATTATTATTATTATTATTATTATTATTATTATTATTATAACAATAATAATAATAATAATAATAATAATAGTGATTATTATTATTATTATAACAATAATAATAATAATAATTATAATAATAATGATAATAATAATAATAATAATAATAATAATAATAATGATAATAATAATAATAATAATGATAATAATAATAACAATCATAATAACAATACTAATAGGCCTTCTACTACTAATGTAATACTACTTCTATAGTACGGTCAAAACTTTGTATTGCAACTTTTTGTCAAATATTTCCTCAACTATCGAACATTAACTCTCCAGCTTTTGCACATTGACTTGTATCAATTTGTCTTAACAGATCAATATTTTTGTAAACACTTGTTAGCTCTAGTGTAGAAAATTCCTTAATAAATAGCCTACTAGTTTTTAAAAATCCCTCTGAGTGGTTTCTACAGATTGTAAAAGGTTTACAGCTGGGACAATACATGCATCGACTAAAAGCAAGTCCATCACTTTTTTTTTCTAATTGCTAGATCTAGATTATTCTTATTGAGCGCATGTCTTGAGAACGTTTAGTGCAAAAAAAAGTGTTAACTATAAAAGTATTTTTTTGTAATAAGTTTTGCAACTAAAAGGTTTCGTTGGTGAGCTGTGACGTGCGCAAAATGTGTGTGAGAAGCGGGAAGTGCTGTGAGCAATAATTACATTTTCCGCGTGAAGGAGATTTGTAATATTATTATTTTATATAACATTAATAAAGAAAAGTTGGTTTTTTTAATCTAGCCTCAGTTGTGGTGGAAAGATACGATTAAGTAAAGGGGGTGTAGCTATGGTCAACACCATAAGGCTATATTTTTTTGTTTCATGCTTGCTTTTCCGCACCAAAGGCTGTGACATAGTACAAAACAAGGTTACCAAGCAAAAAAAAATCAAGATTTTAGCCATAATAATCTCGAGCCATCAAGAATAAAGGATTGATTCAGCATTTTAAAAACAAATGTTTATCTTATCTCAGTCAACACTCGTCAAGATAGAAGCCTCACTTTTGGCACGGCGATTACTGTTGGTAGGTAGATTGACCTTACAGGGCAATTTTAAATGTTCTGTACTAACCTGTGAGCTTTGCAGTCCTTCTTATGCAGTACATTGAGGTCTCCAATATTTTAAGATTTTGTTACATAAAAAAGGCCTAAAACTCCCAATGTGCACCATAAACAGAAAAAATGCTTCTATAAGGTCACAGATAGCGTTTAATGTGTATAAAAGATTTGTGCAGATTTGAATAAATTCTGACAGTAACTTTCTGAGACCTGCTCAAAATAGTGTTGCAACCTGGTCAGATAAACAATTCTGAGAAAATTGCAAAGAGAGACAATTTTTTGTGAAGATTTTCCTACATTGCTACTTCTCTCAGATGCATTTTCCAGCTAAATGTATTTATAAGTTTGATATTGAAATTAGGCTTCTAAAGATGGATTCTTGATAGATATCAATGAAGATACTCCAAAATCCAAAAAATCATACTTTTTAAAATATTTTTACTGATCTGAACAGAGGATTCTCTAAAGACAAATTTTATTTTAAAGGATACAAATAACTGTGCAAAATATGGGTGCCATTGATTCACTGATTGAAATGATACTTGAGGATAAGTTGCGCCACGAATTTTATTCTTAACCGCACTAATATAATACTAATAATAGTAGTAATAACGCTACTACTACTAATAATAATGATAATAACAACAACAACAACAATAATAATAATATTAATAAT
>NW_004797565.1:816393-818714 GCF_000002075.1 Aplysia californica | reverse complement strand
TAAACAATAATAATTATAATAATAATAATAAGAAGAAGAAGAAGAAGAAGAAACAGGAAAATGCTGCTTTTTTCTTTCCTCCTCCATACTATCATCATTTTCCCTCTACTTCCTTTGTGAGTGAGCAATTCTCAAAATTTGAGATATGAGCTCTACTGGGCACTGGGCCTCTTCCTAGTGTGAGCAATGGATGGTTGATATCCAGATGCCAAGAAATGAATACATTAAACTTGCATAGCAGTTTTGCTAGTTTCAGAGCCCTGTGCAGTGGATTTTTTGGTGCTATTTCCGGGGTGCCTTGATAGTCGAAGCAGACTTTGTGCTGTTGAGGCTAGAGAGGTGAGCAGAGCAAGCCTGATTCCTCGTTTGGACTTCTCTGTTGATATCCACCCTTTGGCGCTCCTATGAACTTATGCAGTTGCGAGCGCCGTAAAACCTTACTAAAACTAAAACTATAACTATAGTGCGGTCAAAAATTTGAGGCGCAACTTATCCTCAAATATCTCTTTAACGGGTGAATCAATGTCATCCATACTTTGCATAGCAGTTTGTATCAATTTGTCTTAACTAAAAGATATTTTTTCAGAACAATTTGGGATAAATTTAAAAAAAACTTTAAAAAATAAATTTATATAAAATACTTGAAATCTCTGTCACACGCAAAACGGAATTGTTCACAGCACTTCCCACACACATTTTGATTACGCATATGGCCTACGTCACACCTCGCCAATTACACTTTTTTGTGGCAAAACTTGTTTAAAAAATATTTTTATAATTAACACATTTATTCGCACTAAAGGTTTCCTAAACATTCGTTCAATACGCATAAAATTGCGATTAGAAAAATAAAAAAGACAGACTTGCTTTTTAAAGCGACATCGCCCGAGCTGCAAACTTTTAAAAATCTGTAGAAACCATTGACTATTGACTAGGATTTTTTATTAGTATTTAATTAAGGAATTTTCTAGAATACTGTGTGCAGGAGTTAGAAAAAATATTCACCTGTTAAGACAAATTGATATAAGTCCTTGTGCAAAAGTTGGAGAATCTATGTTTAATAGTTGAAGAGATATTTGACAATAAGTCGCGCCACGAATTTTTTTTTATTGTACTATAGCTTAGACCGTCACCGTTTTGTTTAAATATGTCGTCTGTCCCCGGCGACATCGACTTTTCCCCCCGAGGTGACAAACGCCATCAACTACACGTTATATTCCACTAGTTTGTGTCTGGCCCTTAGTCATCTCCGCTCTCAAGGCTCAAGGGTTACTCTGACCAACAAAAGGTTAATCATTGTACATGTATACGTTGATGACGTCAGTGGCCCAGTCTGGGTCATCTGGGTGCAGCAGTCTGCACAATGACACAACAACACACTGCGCTAGTCTGCTGCTGCTGTTACTGTTGCTGCTGCTGTTACTGTTGCTGTTGCTGCACTGGGCTGGGCCGAGGGTTACGAACTTGACTCTGCGGGAGAAATTTCCCCCATGTTCACCCAGTTTGATCATACATTTTTTTCCTTCCATTTTTGACACCTTCATCCCTTTGTCTCAAAGTTTCAAGCGCCCGTTTCAATCAATCACGTTTAGAAGTCATGTAAAAATGGGTTTTCGGTCAAGTTTCTAAATATTTATTTTTCCGACTTTAAATTACATCTTCTCTTTCACTTTTCATTTGAACGACTTCATTAAACATAATGTACATCCATGGGTAACCTTTACTGAAAAAGAGCCCTTTTTCATGATACATGTAATAAGAAAATAAACTTACAATCAGTGTTTTTGTTGGAAATTTCGAGTTCTTCTGCTATTTGTCCATAGCACATATTTCAAAATTCCATAATTATTTTGATAATCGTAATATTACAAATCTGGCGTTTTTCGTTCAATACAAATGTGTTGTAGTATGTACTTGGTAAAAATGAAAGCTAACGGACGAAAACTGAGAGAGAAGATAGCTTTTGAAATTTAAGGAAATTATCCAATATGGCGGATGTTTGATTGGATATTGGATGTGCTTATAATAATAAATAATTACTTGAATTTATTATTTCCTGCCTGACAAATATAACTATATCATCGTTGCTATATTTAGTCAAGAATATGGGTTTTAGAAATTTCAGTAGCAGATGGCCTTAATAATTACTCAAATTTGTTAATTGTTTCGAGTTTTACGGCACTTACAGTGGACACAAATATATCATATAGATGCGGAAGATTAGAGGTGTTACTGGAGAGGAACATACGTAGAAGAGAAGGAGGAGAGATATGGGGAGATTCAAATGAAATGTAACCTTACGTTTGGAAAGGAAAAGGGGG